>NC_043713.1:14930163-15021747 GCF_006229205.1 Suricata suricatta
AACTCTTTGGATTGCTTTGAGTAAGAGAAAAAGGAAACAATGTTATAAATGAAATACATAATATGCATTTGCATTTCTGACAACTGCATGAAGATAAGGATTCCCAGGTTGAATTTTCTAATTGTACCTCTCCTTGGGGGAGCTCATGGGCTTATCTCCTTGTGTAGCAATGCATTTACTATTGATAGAGATAAAATGCAAAAGCATAGAAGCAGAAAGTCATTTCATGCAACCCATAAATTTGTGCTTTGTTTGCTGAAAATACATTGCAGTTACTCAGAGTTATCCACATTTAAAATGAGCCATATTTTTGGCCCTACATTCCAAGATACTAAATGGGCCAGTGGGCCAAATTTGATCCCTAAAAGAGATTTTGTTTGTTCATGGCATTTTTAATAATTGGGGCACGAGTGATCAGGTTTTCTCTAGAGCTAATCACTGTCCATTGCGTCATCCCAGATCTTATCCACGCATTGGGTTACCACCTGTGTTTACAGTTGTTTCCTTTTGTGGCACCTCCATTACCCACTGGCTGCTACTTAAAGATTAAGGGGGAAGGATCAGTTTTCTTTAGGAGGGCAAGTTGTGTTGCACTGTGTTAATTCGGTGAGGCCATAATTATTTTTATTTTAAACATTCACAATGATGCTAGTCATTACCAAGACATCCTTTATAGCTCTACTTAAAAGTAGAAAGCATTTACTTCTTCCCGGATCAGGATAGCAGAGCACTGAATGGGGATGCCCATGAGTTTATGCGGATTCCAGGTCACAGAGTTGGCCCTAGGTGATAAAACAGCTCCAATTAGTGCTCACGGTCTAATGAAAGAGAACAGAATCCTGGATAGGTTATTTTGATTTTCACAAGCAATGGTGTGGGTCTTACCTTTCAATGCCACTGAGTTTATGGGAGTGCTGTTTGGACAGGGCAGTCCACCTCCCCAGGCTGCCTACAGACACAAAGGACGTGTGTTCTTATAGTAATTCTTTCTTTTTAAATAGCATCGGTGACTTTTCCTTATGTTAAATTTATTTCAAAATTTGATGAAGCTTTAATTGCTATGTTAGATAATTATAAACTTGGTTATCATTATATGACTAAGAAGAACAATGCCCTTTAAAATTTTCTCCTATGAATTCTCATTGTCTATTCATGACATAGTAAAGTTTTAGATTTCTAATGAATTTCAACACCTCTGTATAATTTCCAGAGACAGATAAAAACGTTGGCATCAAATTTGGCAAGACCACAGAAAAATTAACATATCTGCCATACTGTATAACTTTGAATTTGTCCATCTCTTACCAAAGCCAAAGAAAGTATTGCCCAAAATTGTTGAACTAAGTTAATAGCATCAAAAGTTGTGATTTCCTTAGGTGCCTAGGTGGCTCAGTTGTTTAAGCATCCCACTTCTTGATTCTGCTCAGGTCATGATCTCACAGTTGATGAGTTCCAGCCCTATGTGGGGTTCTTTGCTGACAGTGGGGAGCCTGCTTGGGATTCTTAGTCTACCCCCCCCTTGTCCTTTCTCTTAAAAATAAATAAATAAGGAAATGTTATTAAAAATTGTGATTTCTTTAATACATATAAATTTTAAAATGTTTATTAGGGTAATAGACTAAATCTTTTGATTTTAAATCAGCTTTAACTATGATGTTCCAAATCACAGGTTGAATATTGATAGAGGTCTGGACTCTTTTCAAACACTTGATACATTTGTGGTCTTTCCATGCTTAGGTGTCAACTCAATTTGATTCATAATAAAAATAAGTTTCCAGAGAGGCTTTCACCTTGCCTGCAATGCCAATTAAACGATTTTTAATATTGTTTATCAGATACATTTTCTTAAAGGGAAATCACGGGCGAGATGGAAGGAAGGGACTTACATCCACGTGCATCCAGTCTGTGTGCCTCACAAATATCCGTGATGTCATGGAGAGGGTCAAAGGCCCCGGACACTGTGGTGCCACCAGTGGCAGTGACACAAAAAGGAATGTGGCCCTGGTGATGAAACAAGCTGAATCGTTGGTCTCAGGAGGTCACAAGAATACTGTTATGTCGCCATTAACCTTCTAGGCATCGGGAAACTGGATGACTTGGACCGGAACACTAAGTATCTAATCATCTCAAACACTCTCCTACTTCTGGTACTGGAGAAAGTAATGAAACTGTAGGATGAACTCAGTGAAAGATCAAACTGATGCCATGACCAGCTTCAGTTTTTCCCCAGAACTGGTAGGCCTGAGTTTCAGTTTCCTCAGAGAGATCAGCCCATTACCAAATAAAGAAACTACCTCCATAACACCCAATCAGGAAGAGCCAAAAAACATATAACATTCCTGAGGTTGGGGGTCCAGGGATGGGATCATAGATAGTGATTTAATGTCAGCTGGCCAATCACCCGATGCTTGCCCAAGCTCCATGATGGGGCTCTCAGCCCACCTCATAATTGGTTGTTTAAAGATATCCCAAATGTTATGATTGGGTGCCATCAAATGTAATGGATGTCCTAAAACTTCCAGTAGTTAAGATTGTTGCTAGGGCTGCTGTGTGATTGTGATTGGATTTCTGTGCCTGTGTCACATATTTTTGTAACTTCCCCTTTCCTAACCCTATAAAAACCCTGCTCAGCTATTGTTCATGGCTCTCAGCATGGATCCACTGCATTGGTGAGGTCTGGGAGCCCAAGCTTAAGCCCGAATAAATGCCCTTTGCCTTTGCATACATGACTCGGTCTCCCTGGTGGTCTCTGGATTTTGGGGATACTGCAATCTGGGCATAACACTCAGATCACCGCCTCCAAGTTTTATTTATTATTATCTCTCTCCAAATTTATTTTCACAAAATAATAGCACAAAACTAGACATGACCCAATTCCTTTGTTTAGTCCTGATAACTTTTCATTTGATATTTGACAGAAAATTATTAGAAAAATATTGTTACTTAATTGTTTCACTTTAATTTTATAAAGAATTTCCTGGGGTGCCTGAGTGGCTCAGTTGGTTAAGCATCTGACTCTTGATTTTGGTTCAGGTCATGATCTCATGGTTCATGGGATTGAACCCCTTGTTGGGCTCTATGCTGACAGCATGGAGCCTGCTTGGGATTCTCTCTCACCTTCTCTCTCTGCCTCCTCCTCTGGTCATGTTCTCTCTCTCAAAATAAAAAAAATTTTTTTTTTAATTTCCTGGGGCACCTAGGTGGCTCAGTCAGTTAAGCATCTGACTCTAGCTCAGGTCATGATTTCATGGTTCAGTTGGGCTCCGTGCTGACAGCTCAGAGCCTGGAGCCTGCTTCAGATTCTGTGTCTCCCTCTCTCTCTACCCCTTCCCCCACTCATGCTCTGTCTCTCTCAAAAATAAATAAACATTTAAAAAAATTTTTTTTAATTTCCTTCATTTAGGGATTATTTACTTCTCTTAGCAATTACCTTACCAGTTGTTTTCTGCTAATGAAAACAGGTAAAGAAAATAAAAATGCACCTGCATGTTAAGTATGGAAGTGTAGAACATACCTTTCTTTTAGCTTGTAATATATTTTTCTCTAACTCAGCTGGAATCATCTTTCCCCTTAAAAATACAAATATATATTGACTTATTATGAGCAAATAAACATACCAATTCTACCAATGAGAAGAATAACTAATATGCAAGGCTAAAACAACTAGTTTTTAGTGAGGTATTTATATGTGAGTAAACAGATACTTGGTAAATGTTCAGTTCCAAAAATTCCAATGGTAAACATCACATTGAATTGAAGAATTCTTGGGGGCGGGCACCTGGGTGGCTCAGTTGGTTGGGTGTCTCTGACTTCAGCTCAGGTCATGATCTCATGTTGGCAGGTTCAAGCCCTGCAGCGGGCTTTCTGCTCTTAGCACAAAGCCTGATTTGGATCCACTGTCCTCCCCTGCTTGCACTCTGTCTCTCTTAAAAATAAACATTAAAAACGTAAAAAAAAAGAAAAAGAAAATAGCCATTGTTTCAAACAATGAAATGCCATTTTTCTCTCTCAGAATTTTCTATTATAAAGGTATTAATAATATTCACATTGATAATATGAAGATGAGTATCGATTAACTCAAAAATGTTTGATAAGCAAATGAAAAATCTTTATAAAACTGTAAATGCAGATGTTGTTTGAACCGGTAATTCTGTTTCTAGGAATTCATGTAAGATATTCAAATATATTTATATAATTATATTCTAGAAGGAAACACTTAAATGTTTTTTAAATAAGATTTATAAAGTTATTTTACATTCATAAAATAGAAAACTCCAAAGTTAGAGAAAAAGAAATAAGGAAAAAGATGAGATTTCCTAAGACAGGGGCTCCCGGATGGCTCGGTTGGTTAAGTGTCTGACTTCGGCTCAGGTCATGATCTTACAGTTCGTGAGTTCAAGCCCCATGTCAGCTCTGTGCTGACAACTCAGAACTTGGAGCCTGCTTCAGATTCTGTGTGCCTCTCTCTCTGCCCCCATTTGTGTTCTGACTCTCTCTCTCAAAAATATATAAACATTAAAAAAAAATTTTAAAGATTTCTAAGACATTCTAAAACCAAAAATATTAAGAAAGCAAGTTACAGAATACAACACAGGATTGATGTATGAATAAGTTTGATATGCATAAAAATGATCCTCCAGAATATATTTAATATTTGTAATATTATTTATTTCTTAAAAGTGGTATTCAGGGACAATGTAAATATATTTTTGCTTTGCAGATTGCTAAGACAGCTGAATTTTTATCTACAAACATTATTATATTTTTATGTTCATTTGTATTACACATAATTCAATATATTTACAATAGGGAAGACATGTGACCATCCCTCTTGCATAAAACTATATTTAGTAAAGAAACTTTAAGAGTAGGATAGGATGACTTTGGTGCTTCTTTCAAAATTACTGCCATTAAAATTTATTAGAACTAATCTGGGAAAGAATATTTGCTAAAAATTGGAATAGGAAACCTATAGATTATGCTTTAGTCTGTGAAGCATAATGACAATAAAAAAACTGAGAATGTGTTAGAAACATACCTTTCATCACATTTACTTCAATTACATTGTCAGTTCCAATGCCAAGAGTAGCTGCAGCTTTTTTTACTGAATAATGACCGTTGAGCAAAAATGGAAATAGGAAAGGCATGAACTTCTCTGCATTAAATGATTATTTACACTAGAGCATTTGGAGGCTGATACACAAAGCTTTGAATGGGTTTGTACATATCTACACGTATATATACAAGTACAGATCTCAAGGCATATTTCCAGATCCTCATCACGACAGTTTTTCAGGTAAAGGAGGTTGTGACGTCTCTTGTAAAGGGCACAGCACAGAACACGCTTTACATGTAGTGGGAATTTGAATATTCCTGTTCTCGGTATACATATAAAATCATGTCAGATATAGACCTAGCGTTCATATTTTCCAGTCATAAAAACCTGATGTGTTCCAGACAGTTGTACTGTTGCATTACAGACCTTTTTTTAAGGTCCCAGGCTTGGGAAAATGCCTTGATCCTTCTGATGTCTGTAACTCTTAATTTTGACTTTGACACTAACTTTAATTTCTTGCCTTCTAGGTATCTGCTGTTTCCCAGCATTATTCTGCCTGATGTAAATAATATCAGTAAAATGGAGGTATAAGCAGCTCAAGATACAAACTCGGACCTGGTTATTTTTAGTTGCAAGGAAAAGACTAGATATATGAAAGGGAAAAAAATGCAGAAATGTAAAACCCTAACTAGGCTTTATTTCAATAGGGAAGACACCAACTAAATAGGAAATGATTATTTAAAAATTTACATTATGGAGCTTCAGCATATTTACTCATTCTATGTCAAGTGATGAAAAAGACATTTGTGCACAAGACTATTATATGTCAAGTGATGAAAAAGATATCTGTACACAAGCATCTTAAGTTATATTAAGTTTTATAGTAAATTACATTAAATATGCTTCAGTAGTCTCCAAATTGATAATATGCATATATATAAGGCCAATTTGAATTTGGTCATAGAAGCATATTGCAAACACAGAAACATTTCAAGGAAATCCTGTGTTTCCAGGTAATTTTAGGTAGAAATCTCAAACTGGGACTACTATTACATTTTAATATCATAACTGTTGCTAGGCAGAAAAGAAAATAGTGCCCAGATTTATTAAAAGGATGAATCAATTTAAAAAAAAGAAGAAGTGTTGTTCTGGAGCACAAGATTGGAACATTAAAACCAAAGCAGACATCAGTGGATACACTGTCAATGTCAGATCATTTGGCTGAGGTCCTAGTCTATAAAAATGAGCCTTTCTTTTTAACTAATGCCTTTGACCCTGACTGGAAATATAAGAGGTCAATCACATTCTCATTCTCTTCATTCAATGATAAAGAGTATCACTAAATCAAGTCTTTAAAATTTTTATAGCTTGATTTTATTTTTGGTAAAGATAGCAGAATACTTTATATATTTATAATCACATTTTTGTTAGTTTCTCATATTGTGAAATTAAACTTTAATCTTGAATTATCTGTACTGCTAATCTCTAGAGCCTATATTGACTGAAAAGTCGTTTTTTAGTCTTTCTGATATCAATATGCAGACACATATAACAGAGAGTACCGAATCTCTAATGTTAGAGTGAAGCTAATATTCTCCATCTTTCAGTAACTTTACAGTTTACCTAAGAAGATTCTTAAAAGTTGGAAAAATCTGGACTTGATACTTACTGGCTCAGAAACAAATAATACAGTACACAGAAGTGTGGTCATGCCTTGTCTTTTAATCTCTGGATATTGCTTTTAACGGGCTACTAATATGCCATAGAGGTTAGATAGACTTCCTCCTAGAAGCAAAACAGTGATTATTAACCTAATTTCAAAAATCAGAAATATTCTCTGAAATCATGACAAGTTGAGTGCTATCTGAAACTAAAGAGGTGCCAAATCATTGCTCTTACTTCGAAATGTTGAGAGAGGGGTGCCTGGGTGGCTCAGTCAGTTAAGCATCCGACTTCAGCTCAGGTAATGATTTCACAGTGCTTGGGCTTGAGCCCTGCATCAGGCAGGCTCTGTGCTAACAGCTCAGAGCCTGGAGCCTGTCTTCAGATTCCCTCTCTCTCTGACCTTTCCCTGCTCACACTCTATCTCTCTCTCTCAAAATAAAATAAAGACATAAACAAATTAAAAAAAAAGAAAATGTTGAGAGAAATATCACACAACACAATTCATAACTTTTATATTTGTGGAAATTTTATTTGCAATTATGGCTAACACAATGGCTTGTGAACATTTATCTCTTAAAAATTAGTTGAAAAATACTTTGAGTGTCTCTAAAGATATGTTTCATTTAGCTTAGAAAAATGACGTCATGCTTTTTCTTACCAGGTGCAAATATTCCATCTGCTTCTTTTTCTCTCCAGCCAATAATTTCATACATTTTCTTAAGAAGAATTGTCTCCGTGATTGTAAACACTGGAGCTATTTCATATGTAAACCTATATTACATATATAGAAATTCTACTGTGAATGATATAAAATGGAAAAGGTTAAACAAAGTCATGTGCTAGATAAGATTAGATAGAATTTTTTTTGTATTCTATAGAAGACTGTACAAGAAATAGTTATGATTTATGTGCTCTAAATCAGCCCTTCCAGATTAAGAGTATATTAGTTCTACAAAGAAGGTATTCTAGGTTCCATTGTTTTATGTAGTAGCTGGGGATTTCTTTCCCACTTAAAGAATTTTTAAAGCAATCCCTCCCTCCTCAGCACATACACAATACTATTAGAGCCAGAAAATGCCCAGTTTGAGGTATATATATATACATGTATATATATATATGGCAAGTTAGAAAGAGACCTAGATCTACAATGTTTTGCAGAACATGAAATAGGTCAAAAAAGCCTTTTCTCAAAATCGATGGGTAAAGATTTTCTACCTAAAAATTGTACTTTGGGCAAGCACATCAAAAAAAAAAGGCTAAAAACTATTATATTTTCAGTAAAAGCTCAAAGTACGTAAGTAGATAGTTCAAGGCAAGAACAATAAAGGCCCTATCTATGGACAAGAATTCAGAGAGCATGGCGATGAGGATTCTCCTCTGAGTCACACTGAGATTAGAGTCCCTTCCACACAGAGAAGTAACTAAGATCAAAAAGAAAGCTATAAGTTTTTCTCTATACATACCATATGCAGTAGGCAATGAGATACTTATGTTGGTTCTGAAATCAAAGAGTTGTTTCAGTTATTTTCAAGGAATCCTTTTCTTTGTTCTCAAATCCCGTTTAAAGACCCCTGTAGGTGTTCTTAAATGGAGCTACTAGTGTCAGACTCCATTTATGTGCCATTTTAGATGTTCTCAGCTTGCTCTGTCTCTAAAGCCTTTGGACAATATTCAAGCCCAGCCATTGCTGTGACCACTTTCACTCTGACACACCCACAGCCCAACAGAGAATTGTCTCCACCTGCAAGGCAGGCACTGACTTCCAGCCCACGAGTCTCTTTTTGCATCTAGGCGTGACAAGTCATGAAATCTTCTGGGAGTCCCAAGAATGCCCAACCATGGGGAAGTTGGCATCCCACAGCGCAGTCCTTTGGCCATAAGAGAACTGGTTGATGATGATCTGTTCTTTCCTCTTGTTCCCCTTGTTCCCTGCCTTTGAAGCAGTCATTTACAGGGACAATCCACCCCAGGGGATGAAGCATTTGCTTCTTCTGATACTAAGTGGTAGTCAGCTCTATAATTTCCCTCATGCTGCTCTTCTGCCCTATGCCACCTCCCTTCATCTTTCCTCAACCTCTGTCCTCACAATGGCCTGGTCTAAACAAAGTAGTAACACATAAGCTCTTGCCCAGGGACTGTGCACGTAGACCAGGAAGGAAACCCATTGCCCATGGGAATTAAGATCTAGTTCTAAGAGAAACGAAGTAAGAAGAAAGCCTCACACACTGGTATTTCAACAAGGCTTCATTTCTGCCAGCATTTGCTAGGTCCATTTCAACACCTATGCACATTACCTCTCTGAACCTGCCTCAGTTCCATGGAGTAAGCATTATTATTTTCAGACAATAGAGATGCACTAAACTTCCCAGCATTGTAGATGGTAGAATTAGGACTGAAATCCGATTCTCCTTGTTTGCACCTAACAGGCTTTACACTATCCCAGATTAGGGTGAGAGATGTCCGTTCATTAAAAATGAAGAAACTCTGAAGGTAAGGAAGGCTGTCTGAAATCCTTTCTCTCCCTTTATTATTAACTGCTTGCTTCCATCTCCCATGTGCTCTTTCTACTTTTTCTGCATCAGCCAAGAATCTCTATTTTCTTCACATACAGAATAATTAAGTCTCACAACGTCGGGATTCTAAATAGTGAAGGAAGATGCATAAACTGCATTTTATGTAATAATTTATATAATAAAGAAACATTCTCTCAAAAGATAAAGGTGTCCTTTTTGGAGTTTATTTATTTATCCTGAGAGAGAAAGAGAGCATGCACACACACACAAGTAGGGGAGGGGCAGAGAGAGAGTGCTGTCAGTACAGAGCCTGATATGGGGCTCAAACTCACAAACTGTGAGATTATGACCTGAGTCAAAATCAAGAGTCAGAGGCTTAACCAACTGAGCCATCCAGGCCCCCCAAGCAATAAAATTTTTTTAAGTAGCATGTTACCGTATGCATTTTTTAAGGACCATACCCAAGCAATAAAAAATTAAAAATAGCAGTCAGTTATATAAGCCATTTATGTTTGCATTTCATGGCTACAAAATGCTGATTAGTACCATGAACTATGCATCATTAAAACCCAAATGATAACTAAATAGTTAAAGCAAACCTTAGTTTAGCCATATAGCAAAGCAGTCTCTCCTCATAAACATTTAGTTCTTGGTTTTAAAGTTTAAATTCCTACCAGCTCTCTTTTGATTGCTAGTTAAATTATATTAACATTTGACACAGACTGTTCCTTTCAATTTCATACCCAATCATTTTCTCATCCTTTTACCCTTGAAAAATATTCCCCTAAAATCAACTTTACTTCAAAAGTCTGACCACATCTAGCCCACTGGAGAGCTAGTTAAAAAAGCGAGGATGTCCTAGGAAAAAAAGACAAAATTCAAATGAGCCAAAATAAAAACGCAGGGCCGAAGAGTCGATCAATGTTAGAGCAGTTTCTCAGTTAATAGGTACTCATCGATCCAGCACATGTAAACTAGTTCTTTCACTCAATAAATATTGCCGAGAACTATCATATGCAGGGACAGTGCTCAGCTTTAGGGACGTAGCAGTAAACAAGGCGGACAAAGCCACTACCATGTGGACCTTACTGACTAGTGGAAGAAAAAGGTATTAATCAAATAACGACACAAATGGGTTTAACTGCAATTGTAAAAAGCGCAGAAGGGAAGCTCAGGATATCTTAAGACCATTCCTAGGGCCCAAGGCAATGAGGGAAGCAGGAGAGCAGATCTCTCTAGGGAAGGCTTCTTGGAGGAAGTGATCTTTCAGGTAAGATCAGAAGTTTGCTTCCAGACCAAGAGTGAAGGAGACCGATTATGGTATGAGGAGGAGCTGGTGAGAAGTCGTCGTTGAGTTGAGAAAGAGCTCGTAAGCTTGAGGGTAAGGAACCCATCCTGTGTCTAAAGTAGAAAGACCAAGGGCGGGATGCATAACACTACCTCAGTGAGGGGAGAAGGGACAGCCTGAAAGATTAAATAATTTTTCTCAAAAGCTTCTTCATTGTTTTTGTACAAAATATCAGGTCCCTTTTACACTGATTTTTTTGAAGGTTTATATTAATAAAGAACATCAAGAGGCACTTGGGTGGCTGAGTAGATTAAGCGCCTGGCTCTTGCTTTGAGCTCAGGTCACAATCTCACAGTTTCGTGAGTTCGAGCCCCACCTTAGGCTCTGTGCTGACAGGGCAGAGCCTGCTTGGGATTCTCTCTCTTTCCCCCTCTGTTTACACAACCTCACACTCGTGCTGTCTCTAGATCTCTCAAAAACAAACCAAAAAAGAAAACAAGAATATCAAACATTAGATGCCAAATTTAACATTCTTTATGCAACTCAGTTTAAATTACTCTCCTCCTGGGGCACCTGGGTAACTCAGTCAGTTAAGCGTGGGACTCTTGATTTTGGCCCAGGTCTGGTTCGTGGGATTGAGTCCCAAACTGGGCTCTGAGCTGTGGAGTCCGCTTGGGATTCTCTCTCTCCCTCTCTCCCTTCTTTCCCCCGACTTGCTCGCTCTCTCTCTCTCTCTCTCTCTCTCTCTCTCTCTCTCTCGCCCAACATAAATAAACATTAAAACAAATTAATCTCCTCCTGAGCTCCCAAATAGATTGTTCTTTGCACTTCTTTGATAACATGTCTTAACAATGGCCAGCATCACAACTCTTTGTGAAAGGCTCTCCCTCTGGTCACTTACCTGTATTTGCCGAGCCCCGATGCCGTAGCACCCTCGGAGTTCATTTTAAAAGTAGGGAGTCAATAAATGTTCATTAAGTTGGAAGGAATGGAAGGTCTGGAAGTTGCTGCTATGTTATGAAATGTTTCTTTTTATTATTGACTTTTTGCTTTCTCAGCATTTGCTTTTTCCTCTGCGCTTGATAGTGGGAAATGCAAACGTGGGGAGAATGAGCCCCTAGAGAGTCCTCTGCCTTTGCCATTCTGGGTTAGGGAAGGATAAAGACCTTGATTTACAGCTGTCACAGTGCTTCAACTGCCCTGCTATTTTCCAGAACTTCCTTTAGCTATTTTTATTTCTAACTAAAAATTATTTCAACTTCACATTCATTTTACACGGTGGAACTTGCCTTGGAACCTGCCTTTTATTTCAGGATCCTATGAGGCTTTCTTTTTGTCTTATTTAATACTATTTCTCCACTTGTGAACATACTACATGTTACAGAAATGCACAGAACAGAAAATGTTACATACAGGACAGTAATTTTCATGCATATATGTGGAGAAAATATCCAGTTAGCTATCCAACACTTATAATATTTATAACATTTGGAAGATATAACTTAAGAATGCATTTATTATAAACAGGTAGTTTTATATGTGTGCATGTACATATGCTCAGTTTCACACAGTTTAAAATACAATTAAATATAACTGAAATCACAATAAGCATATTATTTTGTGGCATGTCTTTTTATTTTTTTTTACATTTTTAAAATTTTTTAAATTTAATTTTGAGAGAGAGAGAGACAGAGTGTGAGCAGGGGAAGGACAGGGAGAGAAGGAGACACAAAATTTGAAGCAGGCTCTGGGCTCTGAGCTGTCAGTACAGAGCCCGATGAAGGGCTTGAACTTGGCCAAAGTCAACTGCTTAACTGACTGAGCCACCAAGACACACCATATGGCATGTATTTTTATAATAATTAAAATTCTGTGAGAAATCCTCCATGACTTTCCTAGGACTTTTTTTGGTACAATTTTTTAAATTTTTAATTATTTTTTTGGGGGGGGAGTGAGAGCACATGAATGTGCACAAGTCAGGGAGGGACAAGGGGAGAGAGAGAGAGAGAGAGAGAGAGAGAGAGAGAGAGAGAGAGAGAGAGAGAGAGAGAATTCTTAAGCAGTCTCCATGCCCAGCACAGAACCAGATGCAGGGCTTGATCTCACAACCATGAAATCATAACCTGAGCCAAGATCAAGAGCCAGACATTTGACTAAGCCACCCCTAGGCGTGCCCCTCCTAGGACTTTAAATGGTAATATTGCATAGTATCCTCTCAAAGAAAATCCAGTTTACATAAGATAAATGTCAAAATGAGGATACTTTTTAAATTTTTGCTATTAAAATTAATGCAGAAATGAGCATTCTCAAGTAGAAATCATATGGTTGATCAGTTTGGTCTGAAGATAAAATATGTGTGATGCTTAAAGTTTTTGTGATATCAAAAATACATTAAGTGTCATTTAATGTTTATCAAGTCATCATACACAAATACTTTCAAATTATTAAAATATACATGAAATATCTTCAAAGATCACATAATAAGAAATGAGTAATAAACCCAGGGATACAAGCTGTAGTTGGACCCTTTTTTGTGTGTGCTTCTTTCCAAAGATTATGTTGTTTCAAATACATTATTTAGGATACATTTAAGATTTTTAAAAAAGGGGTTCATAGAGCCTATTCAAACATTGTTAGCCCCTGGAAGTATCATTGCTTTAAGTGGTTAAGAATAAAGTTACAATAGGGGCGCCTGGGTGGCTCAGTTGATTGAGCATCCGGCTTCAGCTCAGGTCATGATCCCACAGTTCATGGGTTCGAGCCCCACATCAGGCTCTGTGCTGACAGCTCAGAGCCTGGAGCCTGCTTCAGATTCTGTATCTCCCTCTCTCTCTGACCTTCCCCTGCTCACACTGTCTCTCTCTCTCTCAAAAATAAATAAAACACATTAAAAAAAGGATAAAGTTCATCAGAAAACACAATTTCTAAATTATAGGAGCTCAACTGACTGAACCACCCAGGTGGTCCAAGTAATTGCACTCTTAAAAGTAAGTTAAAGCATCAAATCTTAAGGAACTGACAATGGCTTCAATAAATATGTAAATGACATACAATTTTATTAAAAATGAAACAGATAACATTTGCTAATGACACCATACCTGAAGCATAAGCATTTGATAAATTAATCATTACTTTCTCAGCATAAGTCTCTTCTGTCATATTTTTCTCAGTTGATTGAAAGTCTGACCAGATTTTTTTCTCATCCGCTCTTTATCTAAGTTAAAAAAAAGTATTTTTTATATTAAAGGCTGCTGAAAATATGCATTTACTGCTTTTATCAGTAGTCACATAGACACTTCCAAGAAATTCATAACGATTGAAATTCTTGTTTACATTCACACGTGATCTCTGGTGGGTAAGTATAAACTGGAGAAGCAGCAATAGCACTGAAATCACATAAGCCTCTTTCATAACCATGTAGAGAACCAATGATATGATCCGTGATTGTTGTTTCATACTGATTTAGTGCACAGGATTAGGAATTTAGTAAAGACCTATCATGGTTTAATTGTGAGTAACGATTCCTATTTCATAATAAGATCCTGCTATTAACATTTTATTTATGTAACAATGTCTACTGTATATTAAGAGCCCTAAGTGCCTTGCACACATTTCGATCCTCACAATAATCCTACAATATAAGCACATCTTTCCCAGTATGGAGATAAACATATTTATTCAATTATTCTAAATTTACTTATTTGAGAGAGAGAAAACAGTGGTGGAGGGGCAGAGAGAGAGAGAGACACAGAATCTGAAGCAGGCTCCAGGTTCCCAGCTGTCTGTGCAGAGCCCAACTTGGAGCTCGAACTCACAAACCATGACCTGAGCTGAGCTGAAGTCAGACGCTTAACCAGCTGAGCCTCCCAGGCCCCCCAGAGATGAACAGATTTAAAGAAGTTAAGTAAGAGTAAAAATTGATAC
The DNA here is from genome assembly GCF_006229205.1 of Suricata suricatta. Classification (NCBI taxonomy): domain Eukaryota; kingdom Metazoa; phylum Chordata; class Mammalia; order Carnivora; family Herpestidae; genus Suricata; species Suricata suricatta. Next base: position 14,944,610 of record NC_043713.1, read on the forward strand.
TTATGGAGCTCATATGATGGCCCAAGAACCGTTCTAAAATCTCACATATATTATTCTACTCAATCCTCGGAACATAGGGTTATGATAGAAATGCTATTATTATTAACAAAAAAGAGCTTAGCTGGTAGAACTAGAATTTATAGACAGATGTTTAAATCCAAAGTCCATTAAGTTATCCTTTAAAAATTAATATTTAAAAAGAATATGTCCTTACATTCAATAAAAATATTGAACCAAACCTCTGAACCAAACATCCAATCAAGCAAACAAGTCATTCTTAGGTATCTTTTAATGTTCTGGGTAATGTGGGAAATACAAGGAAGTGTAGACTAGAATTCATAATATCAAGCTACTTACCTACAGCTAGACAGAGAGAAAACATGAAGGAATCAGAAAATGGTATCTAGCTAAATTTTATAGTTTTGCTTCGATAAGCATAGTAGCATTAATTGTTTCTAGTTCTAATGGATTTTTCTTAAAATGAAATAAGCTATTCCCTATATATTTTAGACTGCATTTTGAATACTACAGCAAAATTAATTTGGTTTAGTTTTTAAGCATTGATATAATGTTTAAGCATTTTTATGTGTTTTTGTATGACAGATAAAAACATTCTATTATAGCTTTTTCCATAAGGAATAAAATCCTGATTCATGAAAAAAAAAACTGTATAGGTTTTCTCACATACAGAAATGTGAGACGATTTGCAAAGCATGTGTATACTTAAAAACAAATTTCCATATTACATGTTCACCCAGTAGACATATATTAGGTTAATTCTTTGTAAAATATTTTTTCTAGAGGAAAATGGCTTTTTTAAAGTTTCACTGCTATCCACAGTGAATAATACTTATTAACATAAATAAATTCTAAAACAACTAAAGTTTTAGAAACATAACTTCTTTCAAATAATTAATGAAAACAAAAATCACAAGAAAATGGGAAGTTAAAAAATTCTACACATGGAATAGCATTACAAATGTTTATAAAGAAACTATGTAAATACCAAAAGATTTGATGTATTGATATAAGAATTAGACTCCATTAATCGTTCAGCACACATTGAATCTACAACCTAAAACTGGGTTAAATTTATATTTCATAACAGAACGATGGTTTTAAACATATAAGTAATACAAAGATTGCTAATATATATTTGTCAAAATATGTGATATATGATTAATAGATGTGGTTAATAATCACATAAAACAAGTAAGACTTGTTTGATAGTTTGCACTTTTTGATAAGTAATACTCAAAATCCCACTCTTTCAGTTAATGCTAATTCCCATTGAATTCCCATTTCTTCCCACAAAATTTCAACTTACTTGCCAAGGTGTCTCCACACTCCGTGTTGCATGAAAAAGTTGTATCTTCTTTGAAAGAATACAGGGACACAGAGTATGCTTTTATGAGATGGTGTGTAGCTGCCATAATTTATAATGTGGGCTCCTTTAAAGTCCCTTTTATTGATGGCACAGAAATCTGAAGCAATTTCATTATTTGTAAAAAAGGCAGGAATACAATGCTTTTTTTGTTTAAAGGATTAAATAAAAGATGATTGTAGTGTATTTGTGTTTAAACATTAGGGCTTTTAAAAAGTATGATTTCATGTCAAAAAAGGAATGGGTTTCAACTTCCCTTTGAACAATTACAATTTTTATCTGCAGAGGAAAGTATTAGGTACTTAACATTCTAGGGTACAAATGAAAAAAATGCATGGCCATATTCATGATACAATCCACACCCTTTTAACACAGGTATTACTTTTGCCTGTGGGTTGGAACAAACATTTTATTTCATTTAAAATATTTTATTAATGTTAATGGGGGGGTAGGGGGGAGACACTGAAATTGAAGCAGGCTCCAGGCTCTGAGCCATCAGCACAGAGCCTGATGTGGGACTTGAACTCACAAACCAAGAGATCATGACCTGAGCCAAAGTCGAATGCTTAACTTACTGAGCCCCCCAGGTACCCCCAAAACGTTAACAGTTTAAATAATTCAAAAATACATAATGATCATCACTTCTGAGCATCATTTCCAAGTACACATTTTCTCCAGAATTTATCAAATATCCAATTATCCCTTGGGACTTACAGCTCTTGAATAATGTGCTGGTCAACATTATTTTTCTTTGTAAAGCAATTTTGAGCATGTTAATTAAAAACCAAGAAAACACTGATGATTCACATAAGAAAATCACATGGGATACATTTGCCTCTATCCTAGGCATTTGGGTGCAGTTTATAAAAAAAAAGTAAGTAACTCTTAATTTGTTCTAATAATAATAGAAAAAACATTGTGGATTATCCAAAGCCATTTCAAACTTCCAACCCAATTTGAGCCAGTTATTGCAACTTTCTTCTTATTAAGAAATTCACTTAGAGGCTGGAACAAACAAGAATATATACGTTTGATGATTTGAAAACCATTTCCTCCTTTCATTGCTTTTTAGAGGAATTGATTGATGATCGTAGAAGTGGCATAGAAGTGGGAAAATAAAAAATAAAGAAAACGCCAAGGAGCTGCCTTTTCCATTTCTTTCAACCACCTGCAGAGATTCTTTGCTCTAATAGGGTCTTGACATCCACTAAGGAAGATTGTCCCATTATCTTCCTTCTGTAAAGATGAACCCTCCTCATGACTCCTGGACTCGCCCTCATATCTGTCAATAAGCCTGCCCACGTTTGCCCCCTGGTCGCGCCATGAGACAGCCCTCATATTCCAAGTTCATCCACCAAAGTTCCTCACCTTTCCCTTCCTCTCTCGCACATAATAACCACCAGTACTCTATGTTCAAAAAGACTCAAACAATCCCAATTCTGAGGAAATGGGTTTCAAGCCATGAAGTACTCTCTAACTATCACTCATTTTTTTCCCTTTCGTGTCCTCACTGTTGGCGATTAGACCTTCATTTATAGACCTGCCAAGCATAAAACTGGCCGTCTCCAACCTAACCGGAAATTCATGTTGTTGTTTGTTTCACCTCCACCTAATTTTATGTTTTTGTAAAACACATGCACATTGAAATTAAAACTCATAGTTTTTCTCCACAAAGCATGTGAAATCTTTCTTATATTACACTACATGATACAGGACTAAAAAAAGGAGAAAGAAGATAATACTCCCTTTTTGTGAGTATTATTGTGTGCTAATACTAGCAATCCTAGTATTAAAGCCTATAGATTTCTTTTCACCAGACCCTTGCTGTATTTTGAATGGTGCTAAATATTTTTCATACTTTGAATCCTCATAGAAGTCCTATGATTTTGATATTATTATTATCTTGCTCTGTTTTGCACCTCAACTTACTTCCATTCCTCCTTTCATAAAGTGGGCATCTTACAAATACCTACTCATGGCTTTGAGATCTCAAAAGAGATAATGCCTCTTAAGTGCTTCTAACAATTATTTATTCTCTGGCAATGCTAACAGGCAAAAACAAACACAAAATAATTTTAAGAATGCCACTGCGTTGATCAGTAATGTGCACTGACTTCCCAACCATTATATCATAAAGTCCTTCATTGACCCTTTGCTTGCCTTACCTCCTACTGCTCATTTACAGAAATTATCTGCATCTCAAAAGTAAGTTCAGTCTTCTTCTTAGTTCAGTCTTTTTCTTAATTCCTTGCCTTACATTTTATGGAATTTCATCTGTCTTAAATGCCTTCCTTCTCCCTTTCTTCTAATCCAAAGGTCACATTTAACACATATTTATCAAGTACTTAGTATGTGCCAAGATCTCTTCTAAGCTAAATTTGTATTACCTCATTTAATTCTCCCTGAAACCTTATAAGATACACTGCTGTTTACTTTCTCCATTTTATAGGTGAAGAAATTAAAGCACCAATAAGTCACATTATTTGCCAAGAATCACATAGCTCACTGGCATATACAGGATTCAATTCCAGCCATTCTTGTTCTAGAATCCACTCTCTTAACCCCTATTCTGAATTCTATCTTAGCAAGTCCAACTCACATCTTAGTAGTTCCATAAATATTTTCCTGGGGCACCTGGGTTGCTCAGTCAGTTAAGTCTCTAAGTCTTGATTTTGGCTCAGGTCATGATTTCATGGTTCACAGGATCAAGCCCTGCCTCTGGCTCCATGGACAGCACAGAGCCTGCTTGGGATTCTCCCTCTCTTCCTGCCCCTCCCCTGCTTGTGCACGTTCTCTCTCTCTCTCTCTCTCTCTCTCAATAAACAAATAAACATTAAAAAATATTTTCTTATCTACACCCTTGAGCTGTTCTTATCTCCATCCTTGAGCTGAAGTGATCCTTATTTTTCTCTGAATTATCACACCAAATATTGCTCAATTTTCATATAGTTTAATGTGTTTATTAGAAGTTTTATCTTGGAAAGCCTGGCTGGTTCAGTGGGTGGAGCATGTGACTCTTGATCTCAGAGTCATGAGTTCAAGCCCTACATTGGGCACAGAGCTTCTTTAAAAAAAAAATAATTTAAAAGTTTTGTCTTGATGTGGGAGGGGAAGTACAAAATGTATATTCAGATTGCCCTTAAGGAAGTTACAACTTAAGAGAAAAGTGAGTAATGGACAGAAAACAGTATCATATTTTAATAATGGAAAAAGTCATACATTTATTGTAAGGATTATAATAATAGATTCTAGAAGAGGTGTGGGAACAGGGTGGTACAGGGAAGGTGCCACCAAGGTGCTCTGTGCATATTTAGCAGGAGACAAACACAGTCTAGATGGCCATCTAAGGCTCTCTAAAGAGGATAATATGTGAGCTGAAAAATGAAGAGTAAGTCTCATATAACTGGGTGATGAGGGAAGAGAATACATTCCAGAAAGAGTTAAGCAAATGCACAAGATGTTGAGATTCCAGTGGAAGAAATAAGAGAAAACCAGAGTGTGGGAAGGCCCAGAAAATGAACAGGGTGAAGGAATCCTGGAGAGGTGGGAAGGGCACATGAATGTGGTTAGTGCTTATCCTTGGAGCAGTACAAAACCAGAGAATGGTGTGAGATGTGCAGTGACATGACCGTGGCTTCCTTATGGTTATAGAAACAATGGTGAAGGGCTGGTGGTTGTACAATTAAGTATATTAGTAAAACTTTGAGTAAGAGCTGTTTATCGTCTTTGAGATTAACAGATTATAGAAGAGGATCCTATGTCTTCTGACAAAATTTTCAAAATGAATTCTAATTTAAAAGCATGAATTTGAGTGATGATGAACTACATTATATAAATACATACAATGATAAAGAGTTTTAAGGGGGTGGAAATTTCATTGAAATTGAGAGATATAATAATGGTAATAATTTATAGGCATTGAGCCTTTTACTCATGGCATGATCTGTCCTAAGCCTTTAATGAGAATTAGCTCATTTAATCCTCCCCAAACTCTATGAAAGAGTTTATTAATTAAAACAGTATATGGCTGCTTTAATAGAAACCAAAATAGCAGTGACTTAAGCCAATTAGAGGATTTATTGCCAGAAGTCCAAATGGGTAAATGGCTCAAGGCTGCTGTATTACTCTGTCCATGAGGTTGTCCAAAGACCTGCTTCCTTCTATCTTGTGGCTCTTCCATCTGTCTTGTAGCTCTCTGATAGAAAATATGTGAGGCACATGTATAATTTTTAATTTCCTATAATCGTATTTTTTAACAATAAAAAGAAACAGGTAAAACTAACTTCAAAAATTCATTCAATTCAACCTATCATATCCAAAATACTGTAATTCAAACATGCATCAAATCTCAATTAGGTGTTAAATGGGTGTTTTAATTACATGTTAATTGGGAAATACTTGGTCCATTTTTAGATTTCATGGAAGTTTCAGTTGAAGAAAGTAGACTAATTTATCTATGTCTTAAGTCATACTTAAAACTTCTTCAATAACTAGATGATCCATTTTTCAATTTAATTAAGGTCAAATAAGATTAAAAATTCATTTCTGCAATCACGTTTTAAGTCCTGAAGAGCCATATGTGGCTGGTTGCCACTTAACTGGACAGCATGAGTGAAGACTGTTGCTTTCACCCACTTTTCCTCCACAAAGTTGGCTCATTAGCACTATATCTGAATTCTAAGCCAAGGAATGGAAGAAGGGACATAAGAGAAATTAGACTGTCACTTAAGGTGTAATCTAGAACTTGTGCACATCCTATTGGTCAGAACTTAGTCATGTGACCAGAGAGCAGACATGGCTATATAAAGGTGCTAGGAGATTAGGATAGAAATTATGGTCTCCTGGTGGATGGACATCTTCTTTGCCAACACTTTGTACATAAGGCCAGAAAGAGGTGAGCAGAGAAGAGGAGGCTGACCATTACTAAAACAAAGATGAGATGGATATTGGGAAGAATTAACAATCTAGGCCATATGCAGATACTGTAGCACTATTTTTCAGATAAGAAAAGGGAAGCACAAAAATGTGTGCCTTGCCCACATTTATGCATTTATTAACTACTCAAAATTGAAAAAATTATATTTGGATGATGATATAAAAAATCTTTGGAATTTCAACATGTAAATCATATAAGATTGTGACAATTGTTATCTAATGTTTTATTATTTTTTAACTTAACCTATGTGGATACTCTAGTTCTTAGACTATACGAACTTTGAAGATGAGAAAAAGCATTTAATTCCTTATATATTTCCACAGTGCTTAATGTCATTCAATATTTTACACATTTATATGTGTAGTCATACTTCTAATCCAAAGAAGGGTTAATTCATTCCTTTCACCTAGATCATATTTAATAGCCTTTCTTTCCACATAATTTCTGGCTATATGGGTTCAAAAGGGAAGATAAATTTGAAGATACAGTAAACAGCTAAAACTGTGGGACACAAAGACATGATAACTTGATAAATACCCGGAGACATACTGATATGTGTTTACCTTGTAAGATTTGACTTCATCTGTTTTCATAAGTCACTGCTCTCTTCTGGGAAAATTTCTTTTGATCTTTGGGAAATTGTTTCTGACAATACCATGCAGCATGATATTCTAAATACACAAAGTACAGAGAGAAAATCACTCATGCATATACATGGTCTTTACATTCATGTGATTCTTTCATCTTCCATTTCACCTTAATTTTCCCATAAGCACTTGCAAACTGATTGTTTATACATATTGAAAGGAAAACTATCAAAATCAAAGAACACACTTGAAACCATACATTTTCCTTTGTAGTTATTGTGTCTAGACTACAGGATAGCTTTCTTTTATTAGCTTGATCTTTAAAGTTGAAAAAAAGAGCTTTGCTTTGTTTCATTTTTGTAAATCACCATTTGCATTATACAGATATATAATCCTAGCAAAATATCCACAGCTTAAAAACCTATAGAAAACTTAACAAGATTTGCTCAACAAAGTACAATCAGCAACTGTCAGGGCAGAGTTTTGACTGAGACCAAAAGCTAGATTTTCCAACCTTAATCTCATCATTTCATTAAAACAGCATAATGTAACTAACAATTCCTGCCCACCTGGTGGCTTTCTGAGCAGACCTTGTGTTGTTTTCAAAATCTGAAATTGTTTTCAGGTAATGTCTGTTTTTCCTTGAATGTAAAATATTAATATTTAAAGCAGTACTGACTCTTTGCTTTCAACATTCTTTCAAGTATCTGCCTTAGTCAAGGCATTTCCAAGTGTTCTCTGTATTGAGGGAATGAATTGCCTTTTGTATCTCTAGATTCTATTTGTTGATACATGTAACTTGTATTTTTTCTCAAAATTTCCCTCATTTTCTCAAAGCCTACATTGTGAATGTAGACTAAGAGGGACAAATAATTCCAAGCTGAATGTCACAGGTTTTAGTACAACCTACCTTGAACCAGATCCCTAACATCTGTGCTCACTGACTCACAGGAGGCTTGAAAATCAAGGCAAACCTCAAGTTATCCCAATTATGTGAACCAAAAAACAGCTAAATAGTGTCTACTTCATTACAAATAATTGTTATTTCAAGACAACTTAATCCAGTAATTGAATGAAAAATATATAGAATGATTTGGTAATTAAAGCAATTAATTTTTTGGTAGTTTTAGGAACTAAAGCCAGATCAGGTTATATGATCTGGAATCAGTTCATCCCTCCCAGCGAGGCCAAATCACCGAAGTTGGAACCGAAGATGTGATGAAGATTGCAAACAAGAAATAAAAGGAAAAAATTAAAAATGGACATTAGGCAAATGAAAAAAAATTATCAATCTCAAAAGAAATCAAGGAATGGCACATAAACATGACTTTAATAAATTCTTTAAATTTTAATAATTGACAAATTAATGGATAATACATTATTAGTATTTCAATAATTAAAATTATAAGATTGTCACCTATTAGATTGGATAAAGAGTATGACTCACTTACTTTAAAAAATAGCCCTAGAATAAAAGCCTACTCGGCCTAACAGTGGCTAAAAACAAGACTTGAAAGGATGACTCTGACCCACAGGTAGGTTAACTACTTACCAAAACTGGACAGTCTTTGAAGGATGACATCTATGTTCAAAATAAAAAATTCACAATGTCCAGCATTCAATAAAAGTGACAAAATATACAAAGAAGTATTTTAAAAATGTGACTTGTAGCCTGGAATAAGAAAAAAAATCAGCAAATAGAACCAGAAATAACAAAGATGATGATATTAACAGGTAAGGACTTAAAAACTATCTGCTACAAATATATTCAAGGATTTAAAGAAGATATGTACATAATAAAAAGTTAAATGGAAATAATAATACTAAATTAAGTAGACCTTGTCGTGCTGAAAAATTTAAATATCTGGAATAAAAAAATTCATTAGCTCAGCCTAATAGAAGATTAGATGTTATAGGGAAAAAAAGATGAAACTAATGAATGTGAAGAAAGGGCAATAAAAACTACCCAAACTGAAGGAAAAGGATAAAAAAATGCAAAAAATATGACCTGTATCTAATGATATGGGCAGCAAAATAATGCAGTTTAACATATCTGTAACTGGAGCTCCAGAAAGAGGAGATACAGGAATATATTTGAAGAAATAATGGCTATAAAAAGTCCAAATTTGATGAACATTATAAACCCACAGATCCCAGAATGCTCAACAAATTCCAAGGTGAATAAACAGAAAGAAAACCATGTCAGAAAATAATATATCGAATTGCTAAAAGCAATTATTTAAAAAATTTACAACAGCCAAGTAAAGATTCATTATGTACAAGGGACTAATGTTAATAACAACCAGACTTCTCATCAGAAAATCCTGTAAGTCAGAAAACGATGAAAAGGCTTTTTTAACATACGGAGAGAAAACAAGCAGGCACTAAAACCTAGAATTGTATGTCACATTCTCCATCACAGACAAAGGAGAATTTGTTGACAGCACTACAAGATACAAGGCTGTTCTTCAGGCTAACTATAAATGATAAAAAGACTTTTTTTTAACTTGGCTCTGCGCAAAAGAATGAAGAGTGTTAGAAGTGATAAGTATGTGAGTAAAGGTATTTTTCTTTTTTTTAAAGTTTAAAAACAACAATTCATCATTTAAAGCAAATATATATATACATATTTTTAAATTATATACATATTTGTTACAGAGAAAACAAGTAATATAAGAATGTAAGGGCAAGGAGTGTCTGTTGGATTTGGCAATAGAGAAAATATTGGTTGTCCTTGCCAAAACAAGCTGCAATGAAATATAAGACCATAAGCCAGTCTGGTGGGTTGACAAGTGAATGGTGACACTATTTATATTTTGGTTTTGGAAAATTTGGTTATTTTTGTAACATGATGGTATTAATGTTAATATATGTGATTGTGAATATAACATAAGACTGTATAGTATAAAATTATATTTTATTTTTAAAGTTATTTATTTACTTGAGGACGGTGGCTAGAGAGAGAAAGAGAATTGCAAGCAGGCTCTGCACCATCAGTGTGGAGCTCAATGTGGGGCTCGAACTCACAGAACTGTGAGATCTTGAACCAAAACCAGGAGTTGGATGCTTAACCAACTGAGCCACCCAGGCACCCCAGTATAACTGTTATTTAAAAATAAATTGATAAATATTTTAAAATTTATACATTATACTATAACTAAAATTATTAGTTAGACCCCAGATAACACAAATTTTTTGAGGTTCTCAATAATTCTTAAACATATAAAGAGATTTTGAGATCAAAAAGTTTTAGAGCTACCACATTATAAAATGCTGAGTTCATGATGATTGATGTTGTAGATACAAAATTATTCTGACATAGGAATTAAGATTCCTAATGGTATTGTCTTACTTAAAAGGAAGCAATAAGTTTAATGCTTTTACGTATGGCACCTTATTATTAGTGACAACTATGCCTAAGGTTTGCATTTGAATCTTGAGTGATCATTACTGAATACAGAGAGAGGAAAAAATAACATCTGGATATCACAAAATAAACCAGTAATACAGATTGGCTCATGAATATTTAATTTGCATATTAACTCACCTACTGAGAAGCAAGGCTTGCAAAACAAATGAATAAACTCATAAACATTCTCTGAATTATTTATCTATTTGATCTTTTGTAGAAGGTGTATTATGCAAAATTTTGCTCCTTAAATAAATGACATTTGAATAGTTGAAAAAAATGCTCTCTCATTATAATCACTGGACACTGCTATGCTAATAAAAGCAAAGATGAAAGATAGAGATTTACATAATTGAACACTATTTGAAAATGAGATATTAGTTTGAATCTTATTCATACATTAGAAAACTTTAAAACTGTCAGAGATGATAATTAACTAGAAAAGAGCAGAGACATTTATCTCTTATCTCTCTAGTTTTTGGAGCATGACATAGAGTTCTATCTACCCATTAACACTTATTCAGCTAGTCTCCTGTGTGACCAATGTATAGAAGATGATAGGGTCTTACGATATGTTCAAAATATATTTATTTCCTTGTGAAACTTTATTCACATGAATTAGAGACTGAGCCTTGTTAAACTTGCTAACTCAGTTTTGCATGTCTTCCCCAAACGTCCTTTATTATTTGAGTCCAACTTATTCCCTTAAGTCCTTCTTATTATCTTAAGATGAAATAGTTTTTTGCTTCCTCAGTATTAACACAGAATTTTTTAAAGTTTTACTCTGTGTTTTTACCTTAGGGTGCTTATAAAATATCTTGCACTGTAATTATTTATGTACATTTTACACCATTGACTACATTATCAGTTCCTTGAAGTAAACTGGTATTGTGTCTTTTTTTATTATTATTATTTTAGAGAGACAGAGAGAGTGGGAAGGAGGGATTGAGGGAGAAAGAGAGAGAATATTAAGCAGGATTCATGATCAGTGTGGAGCCCACAGCAGGGCTTAATCCCACCACTCTGGGATCATTACCTGAGCAGAGATCAAGAGTCAGACACCCAACCAATTGAGGCACCTAAGGGCCCCAAACTAGCACTGTGTCTTATTCAACTTTGTTTCTGACTGAACTTTGTCTGTATTGATCTGGTGCACAGCTGAGAACTCAGTAGGTGGTTACTTTGTGTCAACTAAAGTGAATTAAACAACTTCAGCAAGTTCTGTCAGCTCAGCTCAAATGTCCTGGTATGAGAATCAAAAAATAAATTTTATTCAGGGAAAGTCAAATGTCAAGAGTACCATCTTCATATTTTGTGTTATTATTGAATAAGAATTAGAGAATATCTTATTTCCTATTGTAAAAGAAAAAATATAAAATCTATTATCTTAGGTCTCGAGATAAATGCTTTTGTTTTTCCCCTCTAAATTATATTGAAATCCTAATTACTAAATGTTAGGTTATATGGAGACATGGACTGTTAGAGATGTGACCTATAGTTGAGACATCTATAGCAATTGCCACATCAAGTTTCCACTTCGAGGAGTCAACCCTTAATCATATCTTTGCCTCATTCATCTTCTAAGTTGCCAACAATATCTCAATAGCTTCATAACTGAATTTCTTCACTGTACTCATATTTTCTTCTAATCCTACAAACCATAGCTGAGTGCTTGTTTCTTACACTTCTACATTGATTTAGTCAAAGGACACTTATTGATGTGTCTGTTGGGAAGAGAAAATAACTTCCCCTCCACCCTTCTAGGTTCTTGGCTGAGACCCTTCATACCAAAAGACAGATTAGTAGGAAAAAAATGAAAAGAAGATTAATAACATGCATACCTCCTATATACAGTGGGAGATATCCAGATGGTCCAACTCAGCTAAAGACAAAAGAAAATGTTGGGGGTACAGGGAGCAGAGACCAGTTATGGAAGGTTGCCAGGGAGGCAAAGGGATGGTGTTATGTAGAGTAAGCATTGCCTTCTCTATTGATGAGAGTTTCAAAAGATTTAGTCACCTTCATCTTTCTGGTACAGAGATAGAGACACCTTCATAAATGGAGATACCCATTATATGTGTAAATGTCTTGTAAAGATTAACTCCTACATGTTTTTCAGAGCTTCTCTTGGATCTGCCGTTTCTTAAAAATAATTATCCTCTGGGTCTGGGTGGCTCAGTCAGCTAAGCCTTCAACTTGGGCTCAGGTCATGATCTCATGTTCATGGGTTTGAGCCCTGCGTCAGGCTCTGTGCTGATAGTTCAGAGCCTGGAGCCTGCTTTGGATTCTTTGTCTCCCTCTCTTTATGCTCCCCCCATGCTCTGTCTCTCTCTATATATAAAAAATAAATAAAAGCATTTTAAAAAATTAAAAAAAATAATCATCCTCCAAAGGTCAGTATACCAAAGGTGCATGTTTTGGGGTGGTATATTTTGTTCCGCTTCATGTCAGACGCATAGGTCCTGGAGGGCCAAACATACATCCCTATCAATCACATACCCTATGAGCATTGTCATTCATCCAGCGTTGAGCATATAACCCAAGCTAGAACCGTCAGAGTCCTTCCCCAATAATTTTTCAATGGAAGTAGTTGCTAAATACCTCTTTACTTCACTGACATCAGTGTCTGACCCCAGACAGCTGGTGATTGTGTTCTCTGCCACCTGAATCAGCAACAGTGAACGAAGCTGATTGTCAGAGAACAACAACAACAAAGAGGCAGAGAAAGCGAATTCTGGATCCAACCACCCTCTGGTTCTGTTTCTTGAGGGACTCTAGAGTTGTTAGAGGAGGCAGGAAGTTAGGTTCTAATAAGACCTAGCAGTCAGCAATGAGGAAGTCATGGCCAGCTATTGGGGAAAACCCAAGGCCTATCTTGGGTGCACTCCATGAGAAGCCACATCAAACCAGACAGGTTCAGGATGGCAGGTGACATGACAGAAAATCCTTGACCATTTTAGGAAGAAACAGCACGAAACTGCCATTACACACACCCCAAGTAATGAATATTCCACTCCCTAGTTGGCACCTGTCAATATAAGATAGAAACCCAACCCCCAGGTGTGCATCTCTCTCTCTTGAGTTTACTTACTGTCATATTTCAAGAGTATTCTTTTTGCTTTAATAAACTTTCCCTGCTCCTGTTATTCATCTGCTATGCTGCATGTCTGTCCTTGAATTCCTTCTCATGACAAGACCAAGGACCTTTGGCGACTCCTTCGGGTCTGGCTGGAAAGAGAGGGGCCATGTTTTCTGGGATGCTTCCTTCTGTGAACTATTCTAACATACTTCCAACACCCCTTCCTTCTTTTTATTTTATTACTAAGGTAGTTCAAAAAATACCGCTATGCTAAAGAAGTATAAATTATCTTGAAGGTCTTTTTTCTAACAGCTACAAAGCTAAAAGAATATAAAATAAAATCTTGGTGTGTGGAAGGAGTATTATGTTACACATATATTCCTTTGTCATGAATGTAACCCAATCTTGGTAACAAAGATCAACACAAGATTGCAATACAAAATCTGAGAATCAAAATTTAAACTGAAATGAAAATGTCAACTCTCAATTCAATTTTCTAAAACTAATAGGCAAAATGCACCAGCACTGCACCCAACAATCAAAGAAATGGTAGTAAGTTTTTTCCTTATCATCCGTAATTATAAATAAAATATTATTTTAAAGTAAGCACATTATGTATAGAGTACAAATATGCTGGTATATTTATATCAAAATATAAATACAAGATTCAAGTACTTTCATAATCTGAGACAATCATTTGAGCCTTGGTCGTCAGACCCTTTATTGTATCCTCTACTCTCACTGAGGTACTTGGGTCGTTGTGAAAAAGCTTTGGCACTTGGGTCAAAGTGGAAAAGCTTGAGAAAAGTTATAGGGTACAAGAAGCCATTGTGACGTTTATCATGGACATGACTACCAGATTTGTGTTTCACAGTTCACAGAGTTGCATGTGTGTATGGTAATCAGAAAAATCACTTAATAATTGCTATTATAGAGGGGGTACTGGACTCCATTGCAGTTTCTCTTAAGAGTGATAAACGAATATGTTGGCAGCAATATTGCGAAAACTTGAGAATTGATCTAAATGCCTGTTATGTTTAAATTACAGCAAAGCTATAACCTGGTCCTATTTGTTATAACTGCAGAGCATTGTACCTTAAATATTAAATATATAATTGTATATTCTCTCTCTCCTCCATGAAGTATAAGTTCTTTGAAAGGTGAGGCTTTTCTCTATTTATGGCTATAGATTTACCACTCAAAATCTCTGCTTGGCATATCCTAGATAATATGTATATGTAATGCATATAATATGTATAAAATGCATAGAATAGAAGATATAGATAAAGAATCAATGAGCATGAAGAAAAAAGTCCTGATAAAATTATAAGGAAAATAATTCTGAATAATTATATAAATAATACAGAGCTCAAAACATACTTAACATTGTATTTACTTCAGTCAATTGTGGGAAAGCTTTATTTAAAAACTTACTTAGAAAATAATTCTTTATTATTTTCTTTCATTTTCTTGATAAAAGGAAATCAAGTTAATGATTTTCCCTCAGGGAAAAAATTCCTTTTCCTCAATAATAAGAAAGACACTTGAAAATGTTGCAGTGAAATAAAAGTTTAGTCATGTATAGAAAATTATAATGAACTTAACTATATAAAATAAAAATGAGAACAAAAGATATAAAGAAAAACCAAAGAGTGGAAGAGTGGCCAAATGCAGTATTTTGACAATCTTACATCCTTTCTTTGATAAGAAAAAAATAAATTTCACCTTACTATTTAAAAAGGAAAGAAGGAAGGAAGGAGAAGGAAGGAAGGAAGCTTGCTTGGAAGGGAGGAAGAAAGAGGAGTCATAAAACTCCATTAGCTGACTGCGCATTCTTGAACAAGTCACTTCACAACCTTTTGGGGTCTTTGCCGTCTATGAAATGGGGCTATTTCCTCCTTCACTGGGTAACTGTGAGGCTCAGGCATAGTCATGAAAGTGTATGAAAAAATATTTCCATTCATTCCTTCCTCTTATCTTTAGATGCATAGTGCCAGGTATAACCATTAGTTTCTTGAAAAAATAAGTTTTATTATTCTTTGGGACGTCAATTAAGCAAACAAATAGCTGCCTCAATTTGCAAATGTACTTTGTGCCTGCTTTACTATATAAATTGTGTCGGATTTTATCCTGGCTCTATAGTCTTTACCTACTTAAATGTTCCATATTTATGTGGAGGAATCTCTCTTTGTTAGCAGAATTTTTAATTCCCAAAAAGATAAATGACTGAAGAAAAACATTTGTTTCATACAGGAAAAAAAAGTAGCTCAAAGTATGCTTTTGCTTTCTTTAAAACTTTAATTTTGGGGGCGCCTGGGTGACTCAGTCGGTTATGCTTCCGACTTCGGCTCAGGTCAGATCTCACGTTCGTGGGTTCGAGCCCCACGTCAAGCTCTGTGCTGACAGCTAGCTCAGAGCCTGGAGGCTGCTTCCGGTTCTGTGTCTCCTTCTCTCTCTGAACTTCCCCCTCTCATGCTCTGTCTCTCTTTGTATCAAAAATAAATAAAACATTAAAAAAACAATTAAAAAAAACTTTAATTTTTAAACTTGCTCTTACAATGTATGCTCAATCAAATATCAGCAGTGGTGGCCTATGCAGGCAAGAGACTTCTGGGGCCAAGAGGTAGCACGAGGGAGCAGTCCTAGTTATAAGGACCAAAAAAAAAAAAAAAAAAAAAAAAAAAAAAAGGAAACAGGCATAATTGAGAAAAAGTTGAGTAAAGAATATGAGAGAAGATGGCAAATTGTCCTTTCATACAGCAATCCAGCCAGTGGCCTAAAGTATAAGAAACAGGATCTAGTGACCTTGGAGAGAAGATCAGTTTACAGGTATTTATCCAAGGGATACAGGTGTGCTATTTCGAAGGGGCACATGTACTCCAATGTTTATGGTAGCACTGTAAACAATAGCCAAAGTATGGAAAGAGCCCAAATGTCCATGGATGAATGGATAAAGAAGATGTTGTATACCTATGCAATGGAGTATTACTTGGCAATCAAAAAGAATGAAGTCTTGCCATTTGCAACTACATGGATGGAACTAGAGAAATTAGTCGGAGAAAGACAAATATCTTTTGATTTCACTCATATGAGGTCTTTAAGATACAAAACAGATGAACATAAGGGAAGGGAAGCAAAAATAATATAAAAACAGGGAAGGGAACAAAAACATAAGAGACTCTTAAATATGGAGAGCAAACAGAGGGTTAGAGGAGGGGTTGTGGGAGGGGGGATGGGCTAAATGGATAAAGGGCATTAAGGAATCTACTCCTGAAATCATTGTTGCACTATATGTTAACTAACGTGTGTAGATTTAAAAAATAAATTAAAATTTTATTTTAGAAAAAGAGTGTAGTTTAGGGGCACCTGGCTGGCTCAGTCAGTTAGAGCATGTGGTTCCTTATGTCGGTGTTGTGAGTTCAAGCCCCACATTGGGTGTAGAGATTACTTGAAAATAAAATATTAAAAAAAGAAGTGTTCAGACCCAAGAAAGGGTTCTAGCCCACTGGGATATAGTAAACCCAATGAATTGTGTCAGTCCTATTGTTAAAAATAATGAAGGACTACTAATTTAAGTAACATCGAGACAACTTGGAAAGTCTGCTATTAAAAATCACCTACAAATTCTCAATAAAATAAAACAGTCATACATTTAATTGTATGACTGAGCTCATAAAGTAAGAGAAACCTCCAGGAACCAAATCAAAGAGAGACCTTATGGAGGTCTGATTTTCAGATGAAATGGAAAAGCTCTGTCCTTACCTCAAGAGAAGTGTGCATGTCCGGTTTTCACCCTGAGCAAAGACCAAGGCAGCGGAATTTGAGACACACTGCTTAGGATGCTCTGTTTAAGTTTCCTGGTGGCTTCCAGGGTCACCTTCTTTAAATAAGTTTTGCAGTTGGCCTACCTGCTTTGATAAGCTTGAAGGGCGTCCGCGAAAACTGCTCTTTGAGCTTTACCAAAGCTGTGATTTCTCACACTGATCCTCAGGTTCAACTTGGAGACACAGTGCAGTCCATGTTTGAGCGAACAGAACCCTTGGACATGCTGCCCTGAGATGTCTAGCCCTTCAAAATGTGTGCTACGTTCTCTTTCTCTTTTCCTACCACATTCTCTGACTTTAAGTAAAAACATTGCACAAGTATGCTCTTTGGAGTCTCATGAGCCCTTTCAAAGAAGTTATAAAGATGAAAACTTCCACTGCTTACAATTTTATTGTCGATACAGAAAATTCAATCAAATATGTACATGTAGACTATTAGAGCTAATAAGAGAGTTCAAGTATATTGGATTTGAAATCAATTTACAGGAATCAGTTATGTTCTTATATAGTATAAATGACTACTAAAAATAATATTTTTAAGAAAACATTTATAATAGAAACAAAATTAAATGATACCTAAGAAGAAATCAGTGGGGGTGCCTGGTGGCTCAGTAGGTTGAGCGTCTGACTCTTTGGCTTAGGTCATGATCTCATAGTTCATGGGTTCAAGCCCTGCATCGGGCTCTGTGCTGACGGCTCAGAGCCTGGAGCCTGCTTCAGATTCTGTGTGTCCCTCTTTCTTTGCCCCTCTCCCCCTCTCAAAAATAAATAAACCTTAAAAAAACTTTTTAAAATTAAGGTGAACTTGTCTTCCTTTTTCGTTCCACATTAGAGCTCTTGGGACCTGAGAGCAGTGATCGTAAAATTGCTTCCAATCTACTACAATGACTCTTCCTTGGCAACCAAAAACTATGGAATATTTGTTTGTTTTTACTCTTGCCATGCTGCTATGATCGCTGTGTTGCATCGTCCGCATCCTTCCATTGGAAAGCCCTCCTACTCTGGTAGCATCCTGTCGACACACTTCCTGAGCAAATTCTCACTTTGACAGAAAGCAGCGATCAGCACTTCAGATGAGAAACCGACCTGGAGTTTGTGCAGAGTGGAACAGCTATTTTCCTCCTAACAAGCTGCAGATTTGCAAAAACAGTGATTTGCTTTTTGATTTTCCAAAATCTTGAAGTAAATAACGTAAAATATATAGAATTTTTTGTTGCTACTGTAAACCAGAGACACTCTAATCAGTGAAATGGTGAAATTTACATTTACACTGATTTTCATTGATTACCTTCCTCACGCAGTCATGGAATCTAGATTTTCCCACCATATTGCTTTTAGATTAATTGTGGCTTTCATTGACAGCTAAGTTTTATTATAAAACACACAAAATAATTGTAATAAATATGAGTTAAGTGATTGTGCTGTAAATAGACCAGTGACCATTTCTTTCTTTATATTTTGGAGAGCGAAATTTCTGTGTAAGAATAGTATTTTACATACATGTAAGATAAAATTGTAATTTATTCTAAAAGAGCACTCATCAGCTTGATTTTATTCTAGGTTAGTTTCCACCAGTCTGGCATAATGCCTCCATCAGTTTGTCCTTCCTGCTACATGTAATTCTTTAAAACTGAATCATCTTAAAAGTTTTTTAAAATGTATTTAAATAGCCACAAAAGGATTAGTGATTTCTTTCCTGAGAAAAACCATGGGGGTAAAAATCTTCTTTATATAGGGCAGATGTAAATTATGTCTAAGCAGTTAAACATTTCCCCGTGTTTTTATTCCTATTATTCCATTGGCCTGGAATACTTTTTCCCTTTTACATATTGAGCCAAGTTACTCATACTTCAAAAGCATAATCGTGTCATATTTGCGAAGACTCCCTATCGCTCCCAGTTACTTGCATTGTACCCACTTCTGCCAGAGGCTTCTGAACCACTACAATTGCATAACTGACTGAGTCATGCCAACCAAAAAGCACAAGCCAAGTGATGTCTCTAAGCAGACTATGATCTTTTCAGGGTTAGGAATGGTGCTTGTTTTTATTCTGTATTTCTGGCCTCCCACGTATGCCTAGCACATAATAAGTGTTCAATGAAGACTCTTTCAAAATGAATTAAAAAATGAGCTCAGCCTCAGAACTGAATCTCTGACTGTAAGAATCTCTGCTCTTCAAAGAAGGTGTTAGGAGGATCCCCATGTCATCCTGTTCTTACTGAGATGAGTTTTACCTGGCTTTCTCAGTCTATCCCAGGGCAAACTTCTGCTCTACCCAAACTTGCCACCAGAATGTAAAGGTGGATGTGTCCAGACTGATCTGGGCCTAAATCCTAAGCCCATTTCTTAAAACTAACATTGGCCCTCAAAAGTTACTTAACTCTGACTCTCAGATCTCTACCTTTGTCCATCTCCACAGTCAGATTTGCAGGGCCCTTGTGTCTAAGGAAGGCCAAAGTTGTTAAAGAAAAGACAAGGAGGAACTCCTGGGTGGCTCAGTTGGTTAAGAATCTAACTTAGGCTCGGGTCATGATCTCACGGTTCATGCGTTCAAGCCCTGCATTGGGCTCTGTATTGACAGCTCAGAGCCTGGAGCCTCCCTCGGATTCTGTGTCTCCCTCTCTCTCTGCCCCTCCTCCGTTCATGCTTGATCTCTGTCTCTCAAAAAATATAATAAATAAACATTAAAAGAAAAGACAAGGAGGAAGAGATTTGCAAGAAGGTGGAAAATATGACAGTCTTTGAGAATGATCAGAATTATAAGCCGCTTGGGTTTTACTGTGTAAATTCAATATAGTGCAGCTCACTATATTAAAAAAAGTGACATGTTGAGATAGAAAGACTCTGGAATGAGCATGAACTTGAACAATTTATTTATTCCATTTCAAATCATCAAAATAATTTCTTTCCTCTTTTTCACTGTAGAGCAGCTGAAGGACGAGCAGGGCCTGTAAATCAATAGATCGAAGGAGGATTCATATTTCATTACTGAGTTTTGTGAATTTACATCACGTGTAAAGCAGTGGGGAGCAGTGGGTGAAGATGGTAGGAGTGATGAATAATCAGGGGGGCTTTTTTTGGATCTCAAGACACTTTACTATTCTTTTGGAAAATAAAGGCTTTTCTTTTTTTACAGAATGCATCATTTGACATTTACATATTTGATAAATTCACCTGGTACTTTTCTTGCTTTAAAGGATATGAACTTTAGCAGACTTTAACAATAGTGCAGTACCAATTTATGGTAGAGAAAACTGATAGACATTTTAGGCTGCATGAAGCGAACTTAAAATGGACATTTATAACCCAGACATAATTGTGATCACTCCTTGGTTCTCATTGGATTTAGTTTGGAGCCCTTGTAGGTGAGGTTCACTACCACACACCATTCTTTTCTTTTCCAGACCTTTCTTCCAAAATTATTTTTCTGCCCTCCACGTCTAGCTGCAATTTATTTTGAGCAACAATTCTATTTTATTAAGTACGGACATTTTAACCCTCAGTTCTGTTCCTTCAAAACAAGTATTCTATTCTATTTCCCAAGGGCAACATCCTTCAGAACATTATAAGAATACTGAGTAAACATGCTTTGTATCATAAATGAGCCACACATGGTATGAAAGGATGCACTTGGTGATTGAATTAACCTCTATGAAAGAACAAGGAACTGTCTTCTTATATAGAAAGTTTAGTGGTGTCTAGAGAAGACAAAGAGACTGATAGAGTTAGCCAATAATAAAAGTTAGAAGAAATATCCTTCAGTTTTTATTTTTTAAATTAATCCTAAATCCTGAGATCTCTCTGCCCTCAACACCATTGTCAATACTTTCCCGTTAACTTCTTTCCATCTCTGTCCCTTCCTCAGCCAGCGTAGGCCCATGACTACACTTCTTGCCTATGGTCTCAACGTATTGTTTTCTTGCCTCTCCCACTCAGCAAATCTTCAACAGTTTACCTCAACTATTACCATACTTCCTCTCCCAATGAAGATACAAGCCATCAGACAGACTCCAATTTCCCTAGAAGCTTAAACTCCACCTTCATCTCCCTACTTTGCAATTTTTATTATCTAAAGCAATGTCTCTCCTCTATGGCTGATTGTCCTCTATATCCTGTTCCAGCCTATGTCCTGTAGGGACGTCATTCCCTCATGAGTCCCCTCTTTGTCTCACGGCTTCAACTGCTTCCCCTTTACTGGAAAGAGAGTTCCAGCAGAATGTGCTGTGGGTTGAATTGTGTCCTCACAAAACTCATGTTGAAGTCCTAACCCCTGTTAGAATGGAATCTGGAAGCAGGTCTTTAAAGAGGTGATTAAGTTAAAATCATGGGATCATGAGGGTAGATCTTGATCCACTATGATTGGTGTCCTGGTAAGAAGAGATTAGGACACAGAAACACATAGATAAATAGCAAAGTAAAGACACAGAAATATTGTCACTTGTAAGTCAAGGAGAGGGGTCTCAGAAGAAACAAATTTTATCCATATCTTTATCTCAGATGGCTAGCTTCTAGAACTGATAGAAAATAAATTTCTGCTCTTTAGGTTACTCAGTCTATGATAATTTGTTATGGCAGCCCTAACAAACTAACATAGATTTCACTGGGCCTTACAGAAATGCAAAGGTTCTCCAACTTCAAAAACTCCTCTATTTTGAACCCACAGGCCTCTCTTATCACACAAGTTCTTTCTTCTCCTTAAGAATGATTTTCCTTGATTGTCGATCATTCTATTTGCGTTTTCAAATAATTTGAATCCAATATTCAAAGGAGAATATAGGCATACCTCATTTTATTGCATTTTGCTTTACAGCACTTTGCAGATGATGCATTTTTTTAAACAAATTGAGGTTCAAGACTTCAGTGAGGGTAGTTCCACAGATTTGGGGGGACCAGCGAGAGAGCTGGAATGGAACTAGAGCCTGAAGATGGGACTCAGCTGCTGCGATCTCAGGGAAAAACTTGGACAGATGCGGAGTTGCTTTTTAGGGATGAGGGGACAAAAGTGGTTTTTTGAAAGGGAAACTAGTCCTGGTGAGGACTGTCGAAATGACAACAAAGGATTTAGAACCTCACATAATCTTAACTGATAAAAGCAGCAGCAGCAGGAATTGAGAAGATTGACTTCAATGTTGAAAGGAGTCAGCTGTGAGTCAAATGCTACCCACAGCATCACACTCAATAGAGAAAACATTCATGAAAGGAAGAGTCAGTCAAGGTAGCAAACTTCATTGTTGCCTTCTTTTAAGAACTTGCCACGGTCCCTCCAGCCTTCAGCCACCCCACACCCCCCTCATCAGTCAGCAGCCACCCCCAGCCCCAGCAGAAACGTTATGACTTGCTGAAAGCTCAGATAACACTTAGCTTTCTTTAGCAATAAAGTGTTTTGTAATTAAGGTATGCACATTGCTTTTTAGACAAAATACTACCGCATGTTTAATTGACTTTAGCAGATGCACTGGGAAACCAACAAAGTCGTGTGGCCCACTTTCTTGTGGTAGGTGCTTCCTTGTGATAGTCTAAACAAAAACCCACAATATCTCTGAGGGAAGCCTGAAGATAGAAAATAAATGCATAGTAAGTAGTAGGGGAGCAAGGAGAGACAGGCCTACCCTGCTTGCAAGAACTGGAAAAGCTTTTACAGGGATGGGTAACAACGATATTCTGAAGTTAACTTGTAAAAGAAGATCAGAAGAGCATTTCAAGCCAAAGAGATTGGATCAAAACCTACGGAGGTTTGAGGACCCTAGTTACAAAGAAATCCAAAGTGTGGTTTGGAGATAGAGAAGTGGAAATGCAGAGGAAGCTATTTGCATTCATTTGACTCTGACACACACTTTGTTCCCATGTATTCAGTTACAGAAGCTTGTCTGCCTGGGGAGGGGACACTTGTCATGTCCCCTTGTCATTTAAACTGTTCTATAAGCAGAAGCTAGCCTGTAAATTCCAGTTCGTGGTCTCTAATTCTTGTAAGTCAAGAGCCTTCATTTTCCTCTGACTTTGACCTGCTCCCTCCCTGCTCTACAGTGGGATGTCCAGCAGGCCGTTTGTTAGAGTGAAAATAATCATTTTTCTTACCATGAGAACAGAGAAGAAGGCCAAAGCTGAAAGGACCTCTAACACACACCACACACACACACACACACACACACACACACACACTCAGCAGAGAAAGCAAGTGAGCCCCTGGAAGGTTAGAGAGTTAGAGCTTAACTATTTTATCTTCAAATTACGGCCAGTGCTAAAAACACACAGGTATTTATCTTACGTTTTCCCATGTCAAAAGGATGAATGCTGAGGTGGACTTTAATTCCCAGAGAGGCTGCTGTTAGATGAAAGGTCAGAAGATTTGCTTATTCTAAAAGGTAATTGCCTTAGACAGTCTCTCAGAGCTCAGAAGGTTAGCAGCAGCTAAAGGACATTGTTCTATGTTGAATATAATGAAATCTGTGCTTTGTGCTCTGGGACAGTAATTGAGAATATCCTTAAATTTGACTGGCTGATGGGGCATGAAATTCAATTACTGTTCGTTCAAGTACTGTTCGAACTATACAAGTTTGTTCTTTTGTAAAATTTGACAAATGGAAAGGAAATAAAGTGTCTTCCATTTGGGAGATATAATTGGCATTATTATCCTGTGATTATAATTAGTCTTATATCCTGTTACTTTTTGAAGCCTGGTCTCAGAAACAAAACAGAACAAAAAAAAAATGGAGAGAATAATAGAACAGAAGAAACTTGAATGAACAGTTTGACTAGATCATCTAAATCAACTTCCGGTTTTTCAGCTTAAATTTTATTGCAAATATCTTTAGTATAAATATGTTAGCAATACATTTGGTGCTGAGTTCAAGTCTCATTGAATTATTTTATCAAAGGGAGAACATGTCTTCTGAAATACTGACGTCAAATGCCTCATCATTTTCTCTTACACCATAATCCACCTCCTTGTTAGTTTCTCTGGCATCCATGTAATGTTATCCTCTCTGAGGAGATGAAAATGCTGAATCAATCTTCCCCTGGAAACTTTCAATTTCCACATGATGGATTACAGTTATTTTGGAGAACAGCTACAAGCTTTCTTATCAGCCTGGAAAAAGATAGACTAAATTATTGGCTTTCATGAAAGGAATGTAGTTTGATTTTTATAAAACTTCAATTTCAACATGTGTTAAAAATGCTGGGGCTAAAGTCCTTGGCTGTATGGGGTAAACCGTGGCCCTTGCAGATTTGCACTTGTAAATAGCCGTTTGTTTTACTTAGAAACTTTGCTGACATCAAGCACAATGTCTGCAGGTGAGCAACCGTACCTTCCTTACAACCTTATCAGTGAGTAGGTATGGTTAACGGTAAATAATGTCAATTGGTTTTTACACTCAAACATTTTTTTAAAAACCTAGGCTATTTTGAAGCTAAATATGAGATAATTAAAGCAAGAAGCAATATTAGATATTTGATTATTTACTTAGATTACCTAAATTTACCAACTTTACCTATGGTATGTTATCAGACTTTACTTAAAACACACTAATTTGGGAGGGGGCCTGGGTGGCTCAGTCAGCTAGGCATCTGACTTTGGCTCAGGTCATGATCTTGTGATTCGTGAGTTTGAGCCCCGTGTTGGATTCTGTGCTGACAGCTCAGAGCCTGGAGACTGCTTCAGATTCTGTCTCCCTCTCCTTCTGCCCCTCCCCAACTCACACCCTGTCTCTCAAAAATTAATAAATATTTAAAATATTAAAAAACCCATTAATTTAATACAAAGACCTGAGGTAAACCATTTACATGTCATTTTAATAATCTAGTTAAGAATGATTTCACACCCCCCAAAAGGATAACTGAAAGATGGCTAAAATATTTGAATTCCAAACTTTTACAAAATCCATGGGAGATATTCAAATTGTTGATGCCTTCTCTCCTCCTACCCCCACTTGGGCCTTTCAGATAAATCACACATAGAAATTGTAAGTTCTCAAAACTAGTCACTATGCAAATAAAACTTGATCCACTGGTATTTTAGCAGGTCAGAACCTTCCTTGTATAGATCCAACTGCTTTGATGATCATGCATTAAGCCTCAAAGTATCTTGCTGAATCAAATCATTGTCCTGTAAGGACACAGGTCTGAATCAAACTGACTCCATGACAGGCTTCAAGTTTCCCTCTGACCTTGGAGGCCTAGGTGTCGGTTTCTTAGAATCCTTAGACAATAAAAGGGCACACATTGCCCAAGAGAGGAGGGACCACCCATGTAACACCCAATCAGGAAAGGCCAGCTAACACCCTTAACATTTCTAAGGGCAGGCCTAGAGATAGAAGCTATAGATAATCACCTATTGCTTAAGGCTAGTCACGCCCTACGTGAGGGTCCTGGGTCCACTCTGTAATTGGTCAATACTCTAAATGTTGTGATTGGGTTCCGCCAAAAGTAACAAGGTGTATGGTTAAAGTTACTGCCAATAATGATAAGCAATAGTGATTGGATCACTGTACCTGTGTCACAATTTCCTGTAACTCCCCCTTCCCAAACCCCATAGAGACCTACCCACCTTCGTTCGGGGCTCTTAGCAGGGATCCACTGCGTTGGTGAAGTCTATGAGCCCGAACTCCAGCCCGTAATAATAATAAAGCCCTTTGCTTTTGCATGAATGACTGGGTCTCCCCGGTGGTCTCTGGTTTTTGGGGACGATATTGAAATCTTGGGCATAATAGTCCTTGCTGCTGTCGGTCAAAATCAAGTTGCTACAACAGCACCTGGTACATTGCCTTTCATCTCCTTCCAACCGACTGCAGGGATACTTATCAACTGAAAGGCTTAAAACAGGTTGTTGCGTGTTTTTTTTAATGAGTGAACTATCAGATCAAAAATTAAAATCAGTTTCCCTCAATCTACAAGAGGTTAGCACTAAAAGTAAGTTGAAATACCACATTCCGGAAAAGAGTCTGAGTTGTTTGTTTTTTGTTTTTTTACATCCTCATTTCAAATTTACGAACCTCTGAAAAGACATCTCCATTCGTTCTTAGCAGTGAAAAACTTAATAATCTTTTTGCATTTGGGCATAGTTGACACACTATGGAGCATTAGTTTCAGGTGTACAAGTAGTTACTCAGCTTCTCCATCCTGTGCCGTGCTCACAAGTGTGGTTAACATCTGTCATCATACAATGTGACCACCATATCGTCGACTGCATTCCTTATGCTGTGCTTTTATTCCCGATTTATTCATTCTGCAGCAGTGACACATTTTAGAGATTATATCATTAAAGAAAGAAATTCTATAATTTCTCATAGTTCAAATACACCTTTGATAATACCATAAGTAATATGTAAATACAAAATATAAGCTATGCTGGACATCGGTCTTCTTATAAAAGCACTAGAGATACTGCTATTTTAAAGGAAAATATTCAGAATAGGTATTTTAGATGAAAGGCTACACGGCTCAAATTTTCTTATTATTCTTGTGACAGAAGACATAAAGCCTAAATCTGAGACTAGAGTTTAGTTTTTTGGATCATTGTTGTTTTTTGAACTTAGAATTCTGTACAGGAAACGGGGCATAGAGGGCGCTGTTGTACTTACGATCAGACCTGGGAAGCCCATGCACAATGGAATTCAAGGAATTAATTCAGCAGGAGCGGTTCCTTTCACTTTGTTCACCAGAACAAAAAGCAAAAATACTTTTAACTACTTGGTAGTCAAATTATGCTTTCACCTCTTCCTGCGTATTCAGAAAATCAGGTTGTTGTTTTTTATTCCTTATACAGAAATTTTCTTACAACACAGTGAAATCGTTAGCAACATTATTAATTGAATGAGGTGGTAAGATTCATCCTGACGCAGTTGGTACTGTTTTCCAGTCCTGGGGAAGATGCACTGGCTCCGAGAAGTCAACTTGAGGGAAAGCAACATGCCTGATCCAGGATTTCCACAATGAGATACAACCTTTTTTAAATCCATACCCAGGAAAATCTTCCATTGGTTTATAACATTCGTTTTGTAATGTAGGTGCTAGAAATGTAATTGCAACCCCCCTCTTAGATGGAGATGAATGTGCTTTATCCTATTTCCTTTCCTTACATCAAAATCTGGCCGAACCATTAATATTCAGGAAATATTCCATCCTAATTCCCGAGTCTTTTGGTACGTGTGACTTACACACTCTCTTTTTTTATACATTCTCTTTACTTCTCTCACAAAGCATGTCTATCGTGGCTTCCAGTTATTTGTGAATGTGTCCCCCTCTTACTAGACTCCTAAGAGTCACCCTCTCATGGCCTCAGTCTAGAGACTCCACAGCTAAAATCCACAATTTGTCCTTGGGCTTCGGTAAGAGCCCTTCCCGATCAAAGGTGCAAGCGAGGCGCATGATATTTGCTGATGTGGAACAGAATTTGACCATCTTCCATGTCCAGCACCCCTGATTCTCCTCCTGTGGTCACATCCAGAGGCTTCTCTTTCCTCTTCCAGAGGTCACTGCGAAGCCTCACTTCACATAAGGGAATGTGTCTGGTGCATAATAGCAGGCACAAAATAAGGTTTTGTGCCTTTTCCTGTTTTCTTTTTCCTGCTGCAATTTTTACCTCCAGTTAAACAGATTTTTCCTTCTAGGTGTTATCCATATTTATGATATTAGGAAAACAGCCTAGTACCTGGCCCTATGCATTCAAATATATATAATTGCTATGGTTATATCTCTATTCTGTAGATTTTTTTAGATTCTCAAAGGGAGAGATTGGTCGTGTTCATGTCTGTTCTTGTATTAATAGTCAAAATGAATGTTCTCTGCTCTTTCACTCTTTGTACTAAGGAGTATTTGTAGGTAAGAATGTCTATAGACTCAATGCCTTTTCACTTTGTACAATCTATAAAGGTGTTAATTATGAATTTTTCTAGTGGAAGGAAATGAGACACAGCCCAATTTTCCACCAGTTTGGAAACGGTTAATCATTAGTAGTAGCTTCATATTATTGAATATTATGTAGTTTTTAAAAAGGCATGACTTAAAAAATACATCAGGCATATTACTCTGGTTATTACACATACATGTCTGAGAGGACAAAATAAAGTTCAGGTTAAACAGAAGGGAAAGACCAATGAAAATGAATACTTTTTAATGAAAATAGAGCAAATTTTGTAGATACTAATTAGTTAACTCCAATAAGACAGAATTAAAGAGAGATTACTGTTTTTATATATTTCCAGATTTGCTGAATATGGAATTTCAAATTATAAAAACAAGCATGTGTTACCTGTACAATTTTAAAAATCAAATGAAGAAAAAGTCCACATGTAAAACTATATTTTATTTATAAAATTTACTTTTCAATATAAAATCTTATAAATGCACTATTATCTGATTTTCATAGTGTCAAGTATTTTTTAAAACGTTTATTTATTTACTTCTGAGCAAGAGAGAGATTATGAGTTGGGGAGGGGCAGAGAGAGAGGGAGACAGAGCATCTGAAGCAGGTTTATGATGTTAGCACAGCACAGAGCCTGACGCGGGGCTTAAACCCACCAACTGTAAGATCATGACCTGAGCTAAGGTCTGACACATCTGACTGAGCCACCCAGGCACCCTAATTTTAAGTATTTGTATTTAATTTCATCCATGTTGAATTGAACAATAAATTTAAAACATGGTAATTTACCTTGCCTCTTCAAATTTTGCCATTTAAATGGATATAGAATTATACTTTTGTGATAACTCAGCACATACAACTACCACAGAATCTTAAAAATTCCAGTCCAGACCAAAACATTAGAAAACAAAATCTTAAGTTCAAAATTAAATTTTAAAAAATGATTTTGTCAACATAGAATATGATCCTGAGTCAAAAAGAAATTTCTACTTCAATAAGTTTGACTTTCTTGGCTCCTTCTCATTACCAGTTCCCCCCAAACCATATTTCCAGCCTTAAGAATGCATTATTTTCAATTTGGGGAACAGTAATTTGATATTACGTTTGTAAATGAACCCACTTAATACTAGGAATTTGTTAAGAGAATGTAACACAGAAATAGCCAAGAAAAGAGAGATGGGTTCGTATTGGCATCAGCTCCTTGCCTGGCATTAAATTAAGTATATTTACATTCTAGAACCTTCGGTACTGATGGATTCCCAAAGTCAGATATGAAAATGTAAGAGACTTAATTTTCACAGCATAACTGTTCATTCTATCAAGAGTACTGACCATTTAAAACTCCCATCTCAGAAACCTCCACTTTTCTGAGTCTTCAAACCCAAGTGATAAATTCTTCCTTACATGAACTTAGTACCAGTCACAATGTCTTAAAACTTTTTAATTTTCATGACTATCCCCTTTATTATATTGTCAGAACTTTTAGAGATTAAAAATAATATCTTCATGGGGCGCCTGGGTGGTTCAGTCAGTTGAGTGTCCAACTTCAGCCCAGGTCATGATCTCAGGGCTCTTGGGTTCAAGCCTCCCATCAGGTTCTGTGCTGACAGCTCAGAGCCTGGAGCCTGCTTCACCTACTGTATCTCCACCCTCACCCTTCTCCTCTCCTGCTTGCATCTGTCTCTTTCTCTCTGTCTCAAAACCAAATAAACATTAAAAAAAAGTTTTAAATCTCTTTTTGGTAAGTAGATCAGTTTGGAGCTCTGCCAACCTCAAAGGGGCAGTGATTTGTTTTGTTGGGGAGAGATCTAGGATTTTCCTCTCCTGATCACAGGAAATCAATCAGCACTACTGGTCCAAGTGTTTCCTCTACTGTCATGGGATTCCATAAAATAACTCAGCAGCCAAACAACCCACTTTATGGAGCAAAGGAGAAGCAGCAGTAGCATGCGACCAGGGTCCACATTCTTATCACATAATACATTAGCCATCAGCTTCTAGGCTAAGAGAGCAATGCAACAATCTGTTAAAGGTCCAGCTGATGGGTAGCTAGGAGATTATACCCTGTGAGGATAATGTATCCTCCTTTGGGAAAACATGTCCCTCATAAATCAACAACCCTCTTACAATATTATGTCACCAATAAGTAGAATACACAAGTTCTGAAACACAGGTAGAAGTAGAAGTGGCCAGATTATCATCGTTTCTCATGATGTCTCCATTTGGAGACTTCATACTTCCTTATAACTCTTTGCAGATTCAGAAGTCCTATCTCTCAGACAGAGAATGCTTCAACCAAGGAACAACACAGCAAGATGCCATTGACCTACAGCCACCACCTGGGTGCTTCAGGCTTCTTGTGCCAGGAAACCTGCGGGCAAAGAAAGGAGTCACCACCCTGGTGGTGGTAATTGACCCTTACCATCAGGATCAGCGAAGTCTGTTGTCTCACAGTGAGGGAGGGAATAGGTTTAACATCTAGGTCATCTAATGTGTCATCTCTTTCTAACTGTGCTCGATTTTGGTTAAAAACGAAAGCAGCATCTGGAGTCTGCTAAGAGCACTGCGGATCAGTTTCATAGCCTTCAGGTATGAGGATTTGGGCCACCATCTCAGGAAGGAAGAGGTGCCCGCTATGGGTGAAAGGCACCTAGAACGGAAGAAGGGGGTAAGTGGCAGTTGCAGTCTTCAGACCAATTTCAGTGCTTAGAGTAGCACAACATTCTGTTATCACTTTTGAGAGATTCCCAATGATGAGATCAACCAGAATTCTAAAGAAGCTATTTCTGGATGGTGCGAACTTATTTTCCAAAACACTCTGAGTGGTGTAACAGATGAACTGGAGAGGACACTGTGGCACACCACCCCCGTCACAAACACTAATTACCCCAGCTGCCGGGAACCTTGGCAGCTGATGGCTTAGAGCTGAGTCACTTGCCTTTGGCCAGAGAACACTGTCTTGCTTAATGTTACAGACTTCCCAAGAAAACGAGTACAGGAAACCCATTTCTAATGACTGATGAGTACAGGGTAACGAAGTCCTAGCCCTGTTGCCTCAGTTGGAACAACCCAGAATCCTCCTTGGCATTTGCTAAAGTCTTTGTTGATACTGCACTGCAATGAATCTTCTCCACTGAGTTCTCTTCCTTCCTTCCACAGATGTCCCACATTGTGCTCCTCAATAAACCTCCCACATGCAGAATTCTGTCTCATAGCTGGTTTCCCAGGGAACTCATCCTCAGATAGTGTTTTCCTCTGATTAATTTAATAAGGTAACTGATGTGCAAATATTACACACTTTGCCATATGGGTAATACACAAGAAATACGTGTTTTTTCTATAGACCAATGGAATAGATTAGAGAACCCAGAATTGGACCCACAATGTATGGCCAACAAATCTTTGACAAAGCAAGAAAGAGTATCCAATGGAAAAAAGACAGCCTCTTTAACAGATGGTGCTGGAAGAACTAGACAGCAACATGTGAAAGAATGAAACTAGACAACTTTCTTACACCACACACAAAAATAAACTCAAAATGGATGAAGGACCTGAACGTGAGACAGGAAACCATCAAAACTCCAGAAACGAAAGCAGAAACCAACCTCTTTGACCTCAACCACAGCCAATTTCTTACTTGACACATCTCCAAAGGCAAGGGAATCAACAGCAAAAATGAACTATTGGGAATCTCATCAAGATAAAAAGTTTCTGCATGAGAAAGGAAACAATCAACAAAACTAATAGGCAACCGACAGAATGGGAAAAGATAGTTGCAAATGACATATCAAGTAAAGGGCTAGTATCCAAGATCTATAAGGATCTCACCAAACTCCACACCCGAAGAGCAATCCAGTGAAGAAATGGGCAGAAGATATAAATAGACATTTTTCCAAAGAAGACATCCAGATGGCCAATAGACACATGAAATGATGCTCAACATCACTCATCATCAGGGAAATACAAACTAAAACCACACTGAGATACCATCTCACACTGGTCAGAGTGGCTAAAATGAATGAATCAAGAGACTATAGATGCTGGTGAGGATGTGGAGAAATGGGCACCCTCCTACACTGTAGGTGGGAATGCAGACGAGTATAGCTGCTCTGGAAAACAGTGGGGAGGTTCCTCAGAAAATTAACAATAGAACACCCCAGCAATAGCACTACCAGGGATTTACCCAAGGGATACAGAACTACTAACACATAGGGGCACATGTACCCCAATGTTTATAGCAGCACTTTCAACAATAGCCAAATCATGGAAAGAGACTAAATGTCCATCAACTGACAAATGGATCAAGAAGATGTGGTTTATATATACAATGGAATACTACTTTGTAATGAGAAAGAATAAAATCTGGCCATTCGTAGCAGAATGGGTGGAACTCGAGGGTGTCATGCTCAGTGAAATAAGTCAGGCAGAGAGAGACATATACCGTATGTTTTCACTCATATATGGATCAGGAGAACCTTAACAGAAGACCATGGTTGAGGGGAAGGGGGGGAAAAGTTACAGAGAGGGAGGGAGGCAAACCATGGGAGACTTTTGAATACTGATAACAAACTGAGGGTTGATGGGGGTGGGGAGGGGGAAATGGGTAATGAGCATGGAGGAGGGCACTGGTTAGGATGAGCACTGGGTGTTGTATGGAAACCAACTTGACAATAAACTATATTAGACAATAAAGTATATTATTAAAAATAAATAAATAAATAAACATTAGAAAAAGAAATACGTGTTTTTTCTTCTTAAGGATGTATAAACTTTCTGGGTAGACAAATAGTCATAACTAACAGCAGCATCCTCTTTAATAATCTCACGTGTTTATGTGCAAAGTGGGGGCGAGGGGCACAGACCTCTTTGTGGCTTAGATTCTTTGCCTACACATTAGAGGATGATAACATAGCCCGCCTCTGAGGATCGTTGTGAGGAATAAACAAGTTAGGATACGTAAAGCGGTTAGAATCGTGTCTGGCATAGCATTAGTCAGGGATGTAGTAAGTGGTCTGGAAGCGTTCATGATTATTGTCGTCGGTGTGACCTACAGCAAACCACCAGAAGGAAGCTTTGTGCTGTGATCTGAGTAACAGCCAAGAAATAGAACTTACAGCTCAAGAGTGCCTTATTGTTTATAAAGTGCCTGCATCCACGCTGCCTCATTTGATTTTACTAACAACTTGGAAAGGTTCATTGCAATTTCATTTTGCAAATTGTGAAACTAACATTGAAAGGCATCAAGACTTCTAGTCCAATGTTATATTTAATGATGTAGTAGGAGGGGGGAAGAAAAGTAAAAGAATTGAGGAGAATAGCATTTAGAAGGACAAAGCTATGAAAAGTGTGTGGGAAACAAACAGGCCAGAAATTGCTTAGTGGGACAGTAGTTTCATTACAACAGTTGTGGTCAGACTCTAGACAGCCTTGGCTTGAGTGCTTAATAAAAAGAGAGAGAGAGAGCACTGAATGTCGTCCAACAGGAAAAAAGATAACAAAATTTGCATTTTATTTAATTGTTTAATGTTTATTTATTTTCGAGAGAGACAGAGAGAGAGCATGAGCAGGGGAGGGGCAGAGAGAGAGGGAGACACAGAATCTGAAGCAGGCTCCAGGCTCTGAGCTGTCAGCACACAGCCTGATGTGGGGCTTGAACTCACAGACTGTGAGATCATGACCTGAGCTGAAGTTGGACACCCAACTGACTGAGCCACCCAGGTGCCCCTAAAAGTTGCATTTTAGAATAAACTTGTCAGAGTGGGAGATAACAGAAAGTTTAAAAGTGAAACAATTTGATGAGAATCCCAACTGGAATAAAAGGGTTTGACGTTTTAGTTTAGATGTCTCCCTTAATTCTTTGGATACCTTAAAAAGGTATTTGGACTTGCCTAATATAGGTTTCTCCCCCTGCCAAAGCATAAAGGATAATGATGTTTATAAGTCATCTGGAGCTCTCTGACGAATGGCGCTGAGACAAAGCCTTACATTACTGCTCAGCCTATCCTTAGCTTGGTTAAAATGATGGAATATGGCAATGCTATTTGCATGAGCTTGTAGAAGTTCTTATTTTCTGTTTTACAAAACTTCCAATTTCTGTCTCTTGGCAGAGTATGAAATCACCTTCCATTTGCAAATTTAAAGCAACTTTGTATAATGAGATTAAATGGTTTCACAAATTTGTTCTTTCCCCTTTAGATGAATCCCAAATAAAAAAAAAAGTGAAATCTATGATTTATACTTTTACTTTACACACATGACATGAAATACGGACAGGAAGCCTAACCTAACCAAATCCCCTGAAAATAAACACGCTTGAAAGTTGAATTAAGAAATTGAATTTCATTTACCAGGACAACAGTTAACCTGAGATTCGTAAATGAGTTTGAGAGAGGTCCTTGGCTCAAGTTTCAGGGCCTCACTTGCCCCCCATGTGAGTTCCTGAGGGACAGATATTCCTGTGAAACAACAGCAAAAAGAAGCAAAGTAACTTTGTTTTTTGTTCTCTGTTAACTGAGAAGAAGACCAGAAATGGGGACAAACTCTCTTCAAAGAGAAAGTCTTCAAATTCTCCTGCCAATAATTCATCAGGATGTAGGAGAACCTACTTCCAATACTGCTGGGGGCCGCATCGGCCTTGCTGGATGACACAGTCACAGCGAGGAAATGGCAGACATTTGCACAGCTCCCGCCATGAAGCAAAACCGGTATCTCCTTCTGCTACTACTGCTCATGTTGGGCATGGGACCGCTGTTATTGATTAGGCCTCACAATGTTCCCAATAAGACCGATACTCCCCACATAATTACCCCATAAGAAAAAGCATATTCCTACCCCTACAAAGGAGATTTTAGATCAAAGCACTGTAGATATTCGTTGGAAGATTCTTAGGATAGGCCCCTGTAGATTCAAAACATAGTCCATAAAGGGGTTAAAAACACAAGAGTTACACTTAAGTCTGGCCTGGAGAAAAGAAGCCTAATTCGGAGATAAGAAATAGAAAACAAGGACGGAACATAGTCCCTTCCCGAGGTCCATGTTCTACAAATACCCTCCCTTATACTGACTTCAGTTATGAGGATGGATAAGAAAATGGGGACCCAGGTGCAAGGTTAACACACCGAGGGTCCCCATTGTGCCTGCATCAAAGAAAGGACTTTCTCAAACAACGTGTTAACAAGCATTCTTTCTCTTATAGTTAATGAGCCAAACAGAATAACTCCTAGCCTATCTATATACAATTTAACCTATGTTTTAATCTTAGCATTACTAACTTAAATAATGTGTATGTTATCCTATATTTTACTTTTTAGTAAAAAGGATGTTTTTACATCCTGTTATTCTCTTGGTTATAAGATTTTCTCAACCCCACTGTAGGTGCATTACATGACTTGGTTGTAACTTGTTCATTAAAAGCAAAGACATAAATATTGGCAAAAAGCCAACCCATACAAAATAAGATGTTTGTTACTTTCTTGTTCTGGGGGACTGACTTAAAGAATGAAGGGGGTGGCTCTAGAAAAATACTTCTATAAAACCTGTTTCTGAACACTTCTGCTAAAAAAAAAAAAGCATCTTATCACAAAAAATTAGCCACTGTAAAACATTCTATTTTCTGATGTCATGTTATCACTTGACCAATAAATAAAGACACCAAAGCAGACAGAGCAGAGATGCCTGCCTGGTGATCAGAAAGAAATCCAAGGCTCTCTCACTCCCTTTTGCCAACACCGTCCATCCTTCAGGGAGCCCTGGACCAGCTGGAGCTGGACTCCTGCACAAGACCCTGTGGAGCAGACGTACCTTTCTTAGACAAACAGCCCAGTCAGGGATTTTACTGAGCACCCATCTATGGCAACCTTGTTCCTTGGGGAAGGAAACCCTTGTTTGTACATTGGAGAATGTTTCAATAGGCAACTGCAAAAAAACAGTGACTTACAGTGTGAATTTGGGTCACTTAGAAAACTTCATTAACATCGCAGAGATTAATTTATTTTTTAAGCATAATTCTGGAGATCTAATGAAATAATATTTCCACAGTTACTCATTCACTCATTCATCTGACCCAAAATTAATCAATAATTAATTATTTTGTGCTATTCACTATTCTAATTGATGTGGATATTGTTTTAAAATTGCTTAGCTGCTGAATTACTAATAACTAGTACTTATTCTGTAAATAGCAATGATAACCACAAAGCTATTTCTAATTGCCTGTTTATTTCCCTATAGTGCCTATCCATATATCCTAAAGACATACATTTTCTAGTAGATACAAAGTATAAAATGATATTGGCTTCCTAAACGGAAAGCCACAGATTTAGAAAAGGAGTAAATTTGAAATTAAATATTATGTACATTAAATAAGAGATAAATATTATTTTACACACTGGTATTTAATTTTTTTTAAGTAGCCCCTCACCCAAAGTGGGGCTTGAACTCACAGCCCTGAGGTTGAATGTCCCATGCTCTCCTGACTGAGCCGGCCAGGCATCCCCTAGGCTTTGATATTTTAATGCTTATTAAAATACAGAGACAGAGACAGAGCGCAAGCAGGGGAGGGTCAGAGAGAGAAGGAGACACAGAATCTGAAGCAGGCTCCAGTCTCTGAGCTGTCAGCACACAGCCCAACATGGGGCTCAGACGCATGAACTGTAAGATCATGACCCGAGCCAAAGTCAGATGCTTCACTGACTGAGACACCCAGACATCCTTAGACATTGCTATTTTAAAGACATTTTGTTTTTCTGTATTTTAGGTGAATTTTAAGATAGTAAGAACTTATTATTAATCAATTCACTTAGTTTTTAAACTGATTCCTGAAAGCTAAAAATAACACCTTTCTTCTGATTACATGTTATTCTTCATTTTAAACTTTTTTTAAATTGACTTATTTATTTTTAGAGAGAGAGAGAGAGAACACAAGCAGGGGAGGGGCAGAGAGACAGGGAGAGAGAATTCCAAGCAGGCTCTGCACTGTCAGGGCAGAGCCTGACACGGGGCTCAAACCCATGAACTGCGAAATCATGACCTGAGCTGAAAGCAAGAGTCAGATACTCAACCAACAGCCACTCAGAGGCTCCTGTTTTCTCCACTTTAAAAATGAGGTCCCAATATGTAGCTATGTATGTAAATAAGGGAAGGAGCTTGGATTGAAATCCCGGTGCTTCGTTCCAAAGCATTACAATACCCACATTCTTAAAGGGAAACATATATCCAATATCCTTGTCAAACAGTGGTGTTAAGAGAAAAGGTTATATCCATAAGAATTAGTGGTCAGAGTTCTTTTTTTTCTTTTTAAAAAATTTTTAATGTTTATTTATTTTTGAGAGAGAGCATGACCAGGGGAAAGGCAGAGAGAGAAGGAGACACAGAATCCAAAACATGGTTCCGGGCTCCCAGCTGTCAGCACAGAGCCCGATGTGGGGCTCAAACTCACGAGCCGCCAGATCATGACCTGAGCTGAAGTTGGATGCTTAACCTACTGAGTCATCCACACGCCACTGAGGGATCTGAGTTGGGACTCATGAAGTCAGCCATTCTCTCTTTTAAGCCACTCTGAATGCCTGTTGTTTACCTGTAAGGTAAGAGCATCCTGAAAGTTTCAAGAAATTGACAACTCTGTGAAATTGTCAGTGACAACTAAAAGGCTGGACTCTATAAGCGTTACAATTATTTTTATAAGGAAAACAATTTGATGTTCGCAGGGGCCTAAAACTCCGTGAAGTGAATGAATGGGACCACACTAAGATTCTAACCATTTTTTCTCTATGGCTAATGGTTTGTGTAAGTGGCTATATTCCTAAATGGGGCACATCACCCTTTGGTAATGTGCTTGGATAAAGCAGGAGAAGGAGAAGTAACAGAAATGATTTTATCACTCTACTGTGGTGAAACTGATGGCTGGATCTCAGATTGAAGTTCAGTCTAAGATTGAAGTGTCCATGTGATGACACCTCGCAAAGCAGCATCCACAAAGCAGCAAATATATAGCATTTACACAGTTCTGAGAAATCCTGTGCATGAGTTAATAGTGCAGAGCATGAGGGTAACAGTCTATTCCAAACACATGCCCTTTGGCTGACTGTCTGCTGACATTTTCATCCACTGCTAAGAATCCTGATTTCAGACACAATGCATGTGATAGATAGCATTATTTAAAATGCACCCTTTATTTCTCAGTACATGATTTATTGGTTGCTCTATGTCAATGACAAAATGGACTTTAGTTCACCTCCCCTGAAGTTTATAGTGGAGACCTCGTAGATAAGTTTGCTTATGTTTTATTGACCTACAAGAATCTGGTTCTGTCAAAGGGCAGTATCTGAATATCGAAGCAGGGAGGGTTGCGTGGGTGGTTCAGTCAGTTAGTGTCCAACTTCAGCTCAGGTCATGATCTCACGGTTGTTGGGTTCAAGCCCCACATCGGGCTCTGTGCTAATAGCTTGAAGCTTGGAACCTGCTTTGGATTCTGTGTCTCCCTCTCTCTCTGCCCCTCCCCTACTCTCTCTTTCTCTCAAAAAGAAATAAACATTTTTTTAAAAAGCAGGGAGACTGATGGTTTTCATTGTTAGAGAGGTTTGTGTCATTTATGGGTTACTTCATATAAATCAGCTTTATGGCTCTCAGTAATCTAATCTGAAGGTATAAAAATGGGTGGATGTAAATCTTAGTCTTGATAATGCCATCCATTATCTTCCACTTCATGACTTTTTCTACTCTTCTATTTTCTGACTTCTCAAAGTTGTTTTTAACTTTCTAAAGACAAATTTTTGAATTAATGATGCAACTCACCAGTAACTTCTCTTATGAGAACCATGTTTTTCTACCGGACTACCGAGCTCTTCCTTCTTTTAATGGTCTGAGTTCTGTCTGCTAAGCACTCGGTCATTTTTGGATTCCAGATAAATACAAAGCATGACTGTATTCATCAGCGTTTTCCGTGTTCTTGTATGATAGATAAAAAATCTACTGAAACACATGTGTTGGCTTCACAGAAAGTTTATAAAGACTAAACTTTAGAAAATATAAATATGTCTTGGGGTGCCTGGGTGGCTCAGTCAGTTAAGCCTCCGACTTCGGCTCAGGTCAGATCTCACGTTCGTGGGTTCGAGCCCCACGTCAGGCTCTCTGCTGACAGCTCAGAGCCTGGAGCCTACTTCCGGTTCTGTGTCTCCTTCTCTCTCTGCCCCTCCCCCTCTCATGCTCTGTCTCTCTATATATCAAAAATAAATAAAAAACATTAAAAAAGAGAAAATATAAATATGTTTTATAATTTCAAAATGGCAATCAGAGAAGATGTTGTTCATCAGGATAGATATTTTATTTTCCTTCATTTTCTGCTCATTTGGCTTTCTTGTATATTATTTGGTCATATATTTGAGGTTTTTTTGAACAAATTTTAACCTCATTGTCTTTCCTGCTGCCTATTCCAAACTTATATAGTTCTCTAAAGGACAGAGCTGGTAATAATCAGGGCTTATATTCAACTAGTTCTGAAATATTATGTTATTGTATATATTACATGTTATATATAAATATTATATATTATATAAATATTATAGTCAACTAGTTCTGAAATAATATACAGGTATACTGAAATAATACCTTACAAGAACATAGTAGAAGCCCTATGCCCATAAGGTCCCTTACTACAAAGCTCCACCCTCTCCTTGGGACCCTCAATACAATATTTGGGGTTTGGAAATACTGAGATGTTGAATTTGAGATCTTGCCCCTGAGACTGGTGTGGAATTGAAGCTGATTGAAATTTGAGGGGTAGAAGAAAATAAACTTCATTAATTAATTCAAAATCTCCCTTGTGACAATTTATGTTCTATTGAGTTCACTTCTGTATTTAACTTTAAAAAGAAAATAAACACTGCATGATCTCACTTAGACATGAAATCTTAAAGTCAAACTCAGAGAAGCAGAGAATATAACAGTTGTTGCCAGGAACTTGGAGGAAGGAGAAATAGGGTGATTTTAGTCAAAGAGTACAAAATTTCCATCATGGAAGATAAGTTCTTTTCTGTTTTAATTTTTTTAACGTTTATTTATTTTTGAGAGAGACACACACAGAGTATGAGCGAGGGAGGGTCAGAGAGAGAAGGAGACACAGAAGCAGAAGTAGGTCCCAGCCTCTGAGCTGTCAGCACAGAACCTGACACGGGGCTCGAACCCATGGACTGTGAGATCATGACCTGAGCTGAAGTCAGCCGCTCAACTGACTGAGCCACCCAGGTGCCCCGGAAGATAAGTTCTTGAAATCTGATGCACAGCACGGGGACAATGGTTAACAAAACTATATTATAGGGGCGCCTGGGTGGCTCAGCTGGTTAAGCGTCGACTTCAGCTCAGGTCATGTTCTCACGGTTCGTGAGTTCAAGCCCCGCATCCGGCTCTGTGCTGACCACTCAGAGCCTGGAGCCTGCTTTGGATTGTGTCTCCCTCTCGTTCTGCGCCTCCTGCACTCACACTCTATCTCCTTCTCTCTTTCAAAAATAAATAAACATTAAAATGAAAAAAAATAACCACAATACTGTATTGCATACTTCAAATTTGCTAAGAGGGTAGATCTTAAATTAAGTTTTTTCATCACACACATAAAGAAATGGTAACTACAGGGATATGATGGATACAATAATTGATTGTGATGACCATCTCACAATGCAGAAGTATCAAAAAAAAGTGGTATTCCTTAAACATATACAATGTTTATATGTCAATTATACTTAAAAAAAGGTGCTGGGGGAAAAAGCACAATGCTTACCAGGGTCTACTGAACATTATGTCCAAACCAGGGCAGCCACAGGCATCAGTCTGGGTCCAACCAGGAGACAGAAACTACACAGTGACTGAAACAGGACAGGTTAAATATAAAGAATTACGAAATGATGATAAAAGAGTGACTATTCCATGTAAGAGAACTTTGTAGAGTGTCCAAGGGCTGAGGGAATACCTCCAAAAAGCAAGATCTTGGATGGAGACCCTTTTCCCAGCGTTAGGAATCAGACTTTGCTGGGAAAGATGTGGTTGCAGCCCGTTGGATGACACACAGCTTCACTAGTTTGCCTGAGCGGGAGCTGATCAGCGGTAACCTTCCAGGGAGAGGTGAATCCCAGATCAGGGGTGTGCGTGTAAGTGTGCAAAGGGAATAGGGGTGGGGTGCCAGGGCACGTGGGAGGCCTGCAGCAGACACCAGGCTGGGTCAGGGCTGCAAGGTCACTAAGAGACCGTACAGCTGGGTGCGTGGCCCAGGTGGACCTGTACCAAATACCTTCCCTCCCATGCCGCGGACAAATGTATGGTTATTGGTAGGAGCAAGGGAAGCTCTGTCCTCCTGCAAAGTCCCTCCAGCACCCTTGACTAAGAAAGCTTAACATGGTTCTCACCGTAAGGGAAAAATACGTCAGGGTAGTCTTGCCTTTATCACACAGCAGGTACAAAAAGATGTACTTGAAGCTGGAAGGAAATAAATTGATAACTGGCCAATAGACCCCAGAAAGTTCTCTCCTGGAGATGGCTTCACACAGATGCTTTATGACAGATGGTTT
This sequence comes from Suricata suricatta, assembly GCF_006229205.1. Classification (NCBI taxonomy): domain Eukaryota; kingdom Metazoa; phylum Chordata; class Mammalia; order Carnivora; family Herpestidae; genus Suricata; species Suricata suricatta. The sequence goes on from NC_043713.1 coordinate 14,986,243, forward strand.
GTCTATTATTTCTTTTAAAACTTCTGACCCTGGGGCACCTGGGTGGCTTGATCTGTTGAGCTTCTGACTTCGGGCCATGATCTCACAGTTCATGGGTTCGAGCCCCGCATTGGGCTCTGTGCTGACAGCTCAGAGCCTGGAGCCTGCTTCGGATTCTGTGTCTCCCTCTCTCTCTGCCCCTCCCCTGCTGGCACTCTGTCTTTGTCTCTCAAAAATGAATAAATGTTAAAAAAAATTTTAAACCTTCTGAACCAATTTAATACAAACAATATGAATTATGTAAAGGATAGGAAAATAGTTAAAGTGCTATTATTGATGTGTCTGTTTGGCTTTTATGATTTCAGCTTTTTGAGTTTTAATAAATGGTTTTATACATGTGTCCTAATATGTCGTCAGACGTCATAAATGTTCTTAGCACTTGAAAGAATGCTGTCCATGTGTACTTATTAAATCAATGATACGAAATATATTTTTCAGCCTTTCCGGGTAGTTATTGTTTGCCAAGCCCACTACATGGACGCCCACAGAGTTAACTAGAAAACCAAGTGACTGACTGATACAGATCACCTTCCTCATAGTTCCTGTTTAATACATTTCGTGCAATGTTCTTTGAGACTCAAGCACTTGCCTATTTTACTTTTTCAATATAAAACCACTTGTATTATACATTTCGTCTGCTAAACAAAATAACCCCTATTTATATATGTTTCTAAGAAAGAATTTATCATGTACTCTTTTGATGATAAAAAATAATGCACAACAATTGAGAAGCTACACAAAATTACAAACATGAAAATAAGCATTACTTTCAAGTGTCCATCCTGCAGTAACTGCTTATGACATTTTGGTGTGTGTCGTTCCAAACGACCAGAGCATAAAATGCTCGCACTAGATAATTCATCACAACACTGTTTCCGATGTATGAGACTCAGGAAAGGGTGTTTTAATAAGTGTAGTTACGTCACATAAGGAATTGCGGCCAGTGTTACAAATGACAGTATAACTCTGTGAGTGTTAATACAGGAAAACACTCTACATCGTGTTGTTATACGAAGCCAATAGCAAACTGCAATGGAGTATATAGAGTTCTATTTTTTTAAAACAAACTTTTAATTTTAGACTGATTTTGGACATACAGAAGAATTATAAGCACAATACGAAGAGTTCCTATCCCCAAACGCCAGCTTCTTTTATTATTAACATCTTCCATTATTCATGTTACCTTTCTGTAGTGTTTCCTTTAAGAAGAGTTTTTGGGCAAACATTAAAATATCTGGGTTTTGTTATTTGACACTAATAACATTTATCTTTTAACAGGAAAGTTTTATCTTTTTTCACGTAAGGTTATTTTTTGTTTCTTTTTTTGTTCAAGTTTTAAAGAACTCTATTTGGTCTTGTTTTATGTGGTGGTATTTCATGCTTCCTTATTTTCTATCCTTCCTGCCTTTACTGTATGAACTGTGCGTGTGTGTGCGCGTGTGCGCTCACACATATGTTTTAACTCTTGGACAGCATTAAGCTTTTCATGTCTCAGACCACTAATGAACATATCTTGATCTTTACACACCCTGTACCATTGGCCTGTGTCTACGTCTATGTCTCTGCCTGTGTTTGCATTTTCTATGGGTCTTTTTTTTACCCAATCTCTGAGTGCTATTTACTGGTTTGGCTGCTGTTGTTTTCATGAAGTGTTTCTTTTATTCTTTCTTTCTTTTTTTTTTCTTGAGAGACAGAGAGAAACAGCTCAATCAGGGAAGGGTCAGAGAGAGAGGGAGATAAAGATTCTGAAGCAGGCTCCAGGCTCTGAGCTAGCTCTCAGCACAGAGCCCAATGCGAGGCTCAAACCCACGAACCATGAGATCATGACCTGAGCTGAAGCTGAACGCTTAACTGACTGAGCCACCCAGGTGCCCCATGTTTTCATGAAGTTAATAGGAGTAATACATTATCTAAATCTCTGAATTACTGAAAATGTCTTTATATTAAGTCACACAGTAATCCCAACTCAATGGGCTGGCGATGTTTTTAGTCACATTACATCTCACAAAAACTATCTATTACATCTTTGTAGTTATATGTTACTTTTGTAATTTAATTGTCTGATATTTCCTCCTTTGCAACCAGTCTGTGTTTGTGTGTGCTTGTGTGTTTCTGTCTGTTTTCTTTCTGGCAGTTCCTTTTTATGCTCAAAACAAACAACCAACCAACCTCCCAGATACATCTAGGAGTAGGCCTTTGAATCTTCCACTTGGAGAAATGTATTAATTTTAGAATTTCCGCTTCTGTTTCATTTGCTGTTTTTGTTGTTCAAGTGTTGTTTTTCACAGGGCAGCTATCTGCACGAAGTATGCAACATGTTCCAGTCCTTTCTGAGAAACTGCCGTGGCTGCTGCCTTGGGGGAAGCCGCTCAGAAGGCAGCTCATGACCAAGACCCTAAAAGAAGTGTGCTGGGTTCTGCCCTCCTCTGAGTTAAAACAGAAGCGCTTAGCGTGTAAAACACCAAAGGGAAGCCCTGAGAGGAGATGCTGAGTTTCCCAGTGAAGCGGATGAACAAGCCGCTAATGGAATTCAACTTGCTGGTGAGGAGAGGAGCATGGGAGCCGCTGAGAGCAGAGCCGATAAATCTGCAGACCTCAGAACAAGTCAGCACTCCTGCTTGGCTCTAACGTGGGCATGAAGAAAGCCGCTCTCACCATCCATGCCGAGGTGGCCGGGTATGACAAACTGTGTCACCAATCTTGTTTCCTCTGCAGCGCCTGCTGAGAAGTCTACATTGTCAGGATTCAGTTCGGAAATAATAAAAGTAAACGGTGTGGTAGACTATGGTGAGACAGTGAGGAACTTCTGGCAGAAGAGGACATGCAGGCAGAAGACCACACCTGGCAGGGGAAATACTTTGGCTGCTTTGATGGTGACTGTTACGGTTAAGAAACCACAAGTGATAGTCAAAGTCAAGTCCATGTGCCAGCCCTGCTATGAAAAATTACACTGTCAGGTGTTACAGGTGCCATATTGTTCTTGATCCAGAGGGGTGGGGAGTGATCTGTATAGTAAGAGCAACTGTTTCATAACTGATGGGTTCTCTGTGATGCCCGTGCACTGAGGGTCTTCCTGGCCAAAGTTCATGGTCATATAAGGACAGACCTTCTCTCTCAGAGAATTGTAAGAAATTGTAACAATTTAAGGAGGGCAATGCTGAGCCATGCTGTCCATAGTCATCAGTATTTTTACTGTTAAAGTGAATTATTGGGAACATATAAAACAAAAAAGAGAAGGAAAAAAACTAAGAAAACCAAGAAATCTTAGTCAATACTCTTCTTTGCTCTGTTTTCCCTTTGGAATCTTTCACTCCAACTATCAAAATGTATTTTAAGGCTTTCATTTAAAAATGTAGAAATATATTCAACATTAGGCTTCTAGGCTAAAATTTTTTTTAATTTAATGCTTACTTATTTTTCAGACAGAGAGGGACAGAGCATGAATGGGGGAGCAATAGAGAAAGAAGAGACACAGAATCCAAAGCAGGCTCCAGGCTCCAAGCTGTCAGCACAGAGCCCAACAGGGGGCTCAAACTCACAAACCATGAGATCATGACCTGAGCTGAAGCCAAATGCTTAAACTGACTGAGCCACCCAAGTGCCCCTAAAATTTTTGATATGGAATTTTGGGGCTAATAAATATTAGGATTGCCCATTAGTTAAATAAAGTGCATAGAAGAAGCATTTAAAAGATCTTAGTATAGGACGTGAAGAACTGAAAGTTCAGTTCTGAACACTTCCATTTGTAAAAGGAAAACAAAATAAAATTTATACTTTATTGAATCTTCTCATTTGCTGACGTTTGTAGTGAAATATAGTGAACACTTAGCAGCAAAGCATAAAACTAGGATATGTTATCATTTTATGTGTGTTCATTCATCTGATTTAAATAGAAGTGGGTTGTTTTAATCTCTTTTCTTGGTAACTGTGCTGTATTTCTTTTTTGCTCTCTTGAGCCCTCTTATTATATATTTTTATCTTCTCTATGAACATGGGCATGCTTCATTTTATGTGTCACAAAAATGTTTTCATCATTTCCATAGATGGTTTTGAGCTTGGCCATACATTTTGGGTTTGTCATTCATAACAGTAAATAGTGTCAATTCAGAAAATCCATCTACCAACAGTTCTCAAAAGTTTTGGTCTCTACAACCTTTTATAATCTTTGAAAATCTTGAAGATGCCCTAAAGTTCTTGTTCATATAGTTTCATCTATTGCTATTTACTGTATTGAAGTTAAAGCTGAGAATGTAATATTGTTAAAATGTCCTTATTCACTGAAGCAATCTATGGATTTAATGTAATTCCTATTAAAACACCAATAGTATTTTTCATAGAACTAGAACAAATAATTCTAAAATTTGTATTGGACCACCACAAAAGAACCTGAATAGCCAAAGCAATCTTGATAAAGAAGAACAAAGCTGGAGGTATCAGGATCCCAAAGCTCTAGTGATCAAAACAATGGGCACCAGGGTGGTGGGTAAGGGGATGGATGATGTAGGTGTTGGGAATTAAAGAGGGCATGTGTCATGATGCACATTGAGTGATGTATAGAATAGTTGAACCACTATATTGTACATGTGAAACTAATATAACACTGTATGTCAACTATACATCAATTAAAATTAAATTTAAAAAATTTTAATGATATGGTACTGGCACAAAAAATAGACACAGACTCTCTCTGTCTCTCAAAAATAAATAAAAAACATTAAAAAAATTTTTTTAAATTTAAAAGGGTGTCTGAGTGGCTGAGTCAGTTAAGTGTCCAGCTTTGGCTCAGGTCATGATCTCACGGTTCATGGGTTTGAGCCCCGCAACAGGCTCTGTGCTGACAGCTAGCTCAGAGCCTGGAGCCTGCTTCCGGTTCTGTGTCTCCTTCTCTCTCTAACCCTCCCTTGCTCACACTATTTCTCTCTGTCTCTCAAAAATAAATAAAAAACATTAAAAACTTTTTTTTTATTTTTAAAAATAGACACATAGATCAATGGAACACAATAATGAGCCCAGAAATAAACCCACAATTATACGATCAACTAATCTATGACAAAAGAATCAATACTTTACAACAGGCAAAAGACAGTGTCTTAATAAATGGTGTTGGGAAAACTGAACAGCTATGTGCAAAAGAATAAAACTGGACCACTTTTTCACACGATACAAACAATAAACAACAACAACAAAACCCTCAAAACTGATTAAAGACCTAAATATGAGACCTGAAACCATAAAACTCCTAAAAGAACGCAGAGGCAGTAATTGGCCTTAGAAATATTTTCCTGGAAATGTCCTCCCAGGCAAAGGAAACAAAAGCAAAAAAGAACAATTGAGATGACATTAAAATAAAAAGCTCTTGGGCAGTGAAGGAAACCACCAACAAAACAAGAAGGCAATCTACTCAACGGGAGAAGATATTTGTAAATGACACATCAATAAAGGATTATATTCCAGAATATATAAAGAAATCAGACAACTCAACACCAACAAAACAAATGATATAGAGTAAAAAATGGACAGAGGATCTGAATAGACATTTTTCCAAAGACATACAGATGGCTATCAGACACATGAAAAAATGTTCAAAATCATTCATCATGAGGGAAATACATATCAAAACCACAAGATATCACCTCATACCAATCAGCATCACTAGTATTAAAAAAAAAAAAAAGCCAGATACCAACCAAGCAAACAAACAAAACGCAAAAAACAAGTGTTGGTGAGGATGTAAAGAAAAAGGAATTCTTGTGCACTGTTGATGGGAATGCATATTAGTGCAGCCAATGTGGAAAAGAGTATAGGGGGTCCTCAAAAAAAAAAAATAAAAAAACTGAAATACCATGGGTTCTAGTAATTCCACTGCTAGGCATTTACCCATAGAAAATAAAAACACTAATTCAAAAAGAGATATGCACCCCTATGTTTATTACAACATTATTTACAATAGCCAAGGTAGGGAAGCAACCTAAATGTCCAATGATAGATGAATGAATAACAAAGATGTGGTACACACACAGGCGCGCGCGCACACACACACACGCATGCACGCGCGGATGTTACTCAGCCATAAAAAAGATGAAATCCTGCCATTCTCAGGATGGATTCAGAGAGTATAAAGCTAAGTGAAATAAATCAGGCAGAGAAAGACAAATACCATAGGATTTCACTTATATGTGGACTATAAAAAAACAAAACAAATGAGCAAACAAACAAAACCATAAAGAGACTTATAAATCCAGAGAAGAAACTGGTGTCGTGTGGAATGGGGAAGGGGATTAAAAAGTACAAACCTATAGTTGTAAATCAAATAAATTATGGGGATGAGAAGCACAGCATAGGGAATATAGTCAATACTCCTATGATAATTTTATAGGGTGACGCATGGTGACTTCGTTTATCATGATGAGCATTATGTAAGTGTAGAATCATCAGATCACTATGTTGTACACCTGAAAGTAATACAACACTGTTGCCAATAATATTTCAATAATATTTTTAAAAATAATTTAAACATTTTTTTCCCACACTGTTTTTAACTTAGAAAAAGGTTCCTTCGTCCCTGAGGAATATGTAAAATGAGGACTTGGGATATAGTTGATGTGACATAGGCTCTTTCCCTATTTTACTACTTCACATAAATTTTAACCAATGATGCTGAATATAGTTTTCCAGTAAATCATATCTTCTCAACAAATATACTTTTATATATAAGTTGCCACGGTTTACATATTCCTCCAAGTACTTTCAGCTTTTCAAATTGATGTATTGCTGCAACAGTGGTTTTTATTTATGCTTAAAAGTTTGTATTTCCCCCCAAACAAAAGCATCAATCATCAGACAACCAACCTGGATCATAAACCCTTCACATTCTTCATAGTTCAACGTTAAATACATCCATAAATGTATGATTTAGTGAGGCAGCATTTACTTACTAAAAGCTTGTTGATGAATGCGTTATGTTGATTCTGTGGTCAAAATTACCATAAATAGTTTCAAAATGACAACAGTGAGTATAGAGAAAAATGAAAAAAAAGTTTGTTGTTTTTTCATTTTAAAGTATATAAATTTGTGACTCTGATCCAAACTTTTTCTGAGGAATCATTGAGTTTACAAACCTCAGCTCCCCAGAAAGATGGAGAATGCCCATTAAGAGTCTTCTAAGCATGATTCCTGCTCAAAATATACCATGCAACTTTACAGCTATTTCCCAGTTGTTTTCCAAGACCACTTGTTATCATAGCTCTTTAGCTTTGGTGGTATAATTTATTTTTATTAATATTTAATGTTTATTTATTTTTGAGAGAGAGAGCATGAGCAGGAGAGGGGCAGAGAGAGAGGGAGACACAGAATCTGAAGCAGCTCCAGGCTCTGAGCTGTCAGCACAGAGCCTGACATGGGGCTTGAACCCACAAACTGCGAGATCATGACCTGAGCCTAAGTTGGATGCTTAATCGACTGAGCCACCCAGGCACCCCTGCGATAGTGTAATTTAATGCAATTTTTTTCCAAATGTTTACTTGAGGACATTAGTCAATTTTGTTTAAAAATAATTACCAAGCATCTACCATATTTCTAGCCATGTTCTGGGAACATTAAAAAAATATACTCACTTAGAAACTTTAATTCAGCCAAGGTCTATGAATGAGGAATGGGGAGAGGATTTCCTCTGGAGTAGGTGTGAGCCCCTAAAAGTTGGGGGAAAGAAGCTGGTGGTCCAGCCTAACAGGCACCTGACTCAGGGTCCCTGTTGGCTAAAAGGTCCTGCTGGTGGGCTCAGGCTGAGCTTATGTGTGCAGAGCTCTTGGTTCAGAGCAAGGGCCAAGCTCCAGGTGATCTGGCCCCAAGGATGGAGAAGTAAGATTAAAACTTTGCCATGGGAGCATAGAGCAATGACCAAACATGCCAAGTTCCTGCCATCATGTAGTCTTCATGCTGCCTGGAAAAGATAAATAAATAAACCAACAAGCTATGGCAGGTGATGGCAGGTGATGATGTTTTGGTGAGATAAGGAAGACAGTGATGGGGAAGAGTATTGCCATCTTATACAGGATGGTCAAGAGAGTCTTTTCTAATACGATGCTATTAGTGCAGAGATGAGAGGAAGTGAGGAAGTATGTGATGTGGCTGTCGGGAGAGAGCGGGCTGGGAGATTTCTAGGGAGCAAACACCCAGAGCCCAGATATCCAGGCTTGTTTGATGTGCTCAAGTGCTGGGAGGCACATTGGCTTTGCTGGATGACATAGTCACAGCGAGGAAATGGCAGACGTTTGCACAGCTCCTGCCATGAGAGGTGAAACTGGTAACTCCTTCTGCTACTACTGCTCATGTGAAATTAAGCCTGTTGTCATTATAGGTCAAACATTCCAAACCAGACCGATATTCCCCACACAGTTACCCCATAAGAAGAAACATTTTCCTTCTCTGTATAAGAGATTTTAGATCAAAACACTATAAATGTTTGACAAAAGTCTCTTCTAATGAAACTTGCAGACCCAAAACATAGACTTGAAGGGGTTAAAAACACAAGAATTGCATTTAAGTCTGGCCTGGAGAAAAGGAGCCTAATTTGGAGATAAGAAATGGAAAACAAGGACAGAACATAGTCCCTTCCCAAGGTCCACATTCTACAAATACCCTCCCTGGTACTGACTTCAGTTATAAGGATGGATAAGAAAATGGGAACCCAGGTGCAAGGCCAACACACCAAGGGTCCCGATTGTGCCTGCATCAAAGAAAGCGCTTTCTCAAACAACTTGTTAACAAGCATTCTTTCTCTTTTAGTTTATGAGCCAATCACAATAACTCTTAGCCTATCTATGTATAGCTTAATTTATGTTTTAATCTTAGCTTTACTAATTTATGTATTATGTATGTTAATCCTGTTTTCTCCTAAAAACATTGTGTTATATTCTTGGTTATAAAATTTATTTGACTTCACTGTAAGTACACTACATGATTTGGTTGTAACTTCTTAACTAAAAAACAAAGTCATAATTATTGGCAAAAATCCAAGCTGTACAAAATAAGATAGATTTGTTACTTTCTTAATCTGGGAGAGTGGCACCAAGAATGAAAGGGATGGTTCTATAAAAAAAAATACTTCTGTAAAAGTTGTTTCTGTGCACTTTCGGTGATTAAAGCATCTTATCACTAAGAATTAGTCACTGTAAACAATTTCTATTTTTTGATGTCACATTATTGCTTGACCTATAAAAAAAGACACCAAAGCAGACAGAGCAGAGATGCCTGCCGGGTGATCAGAAAGAAACTTGTGGATCTCTCATCACTCTCTCGTGCCAACACTGTCCATCCTTCAGGGACCCCTGGACCTATTGGAGCTGGACTCCAGCACTTAAGGAACTGCAAGGCCAGCATGAGTGGGGTGGAGGGAGCCAGGGGGAGAGTAGGAGGAGATGAAGCCAATGAGGTTAATAGGCAACAAGACAGTATAGAACCCTATGGGCCACTTGAAGGATTTTGTCTTTTACCTTGAATGAGATAGATGGAGCCATGGGAGGCATTCACGTTGGAAGTGAGATGAATGGCTGATGTTTTAAAAGGATCAATTGATTGCTGTGTTAAGAGATTATAGGCAAAGGCAGGAGCAAAATGCCAGTTAGGAGTCTTTTGCAGGAATTCAGTGGAGACAGTGGCACTTAGCCTCAACAGTGGTGGTAGTCAGAAGATGTCAGACTGGGGAAGCATTTTTAGGGTATAGCCAGCAGGAATTCCTCCAGGATTTGATGTGAGATATAAGAGAAAGTGAAAAGTCAGATATGATTGGGTTTGTTTGTTTGTTTGTATTTTAACTGGAACAACAGATAAGTTGGAATTTCCATTTATTAGATTGTGTGAGGACAAGGTGTGGAATGTGTGTGTGTGGGGTGGGGTGAGGTGATGAAAATTCAAACAAGGGTTCAGTGTTAGAAGCATCAGATTTGACACATCTACAGATATTCCAATGAGAAGCAAGACCTATTAGTCTGGAGTTAAGTGAGAAATTGAGGAGGAAGGAACTACTTTGAATACACATATATTCACACAAAATGAAATTTATACATATGATTAAATTTCATAGGAGTGAGATCACCTAAGAATAATTATTCCAGAGACAAGAAGAAAAATGAGTACTGATCCATGTAGAATTACAAAATGTAAAGGGTAGAAAGATGAGGAGGATCCAACGATACGTGACTAAGAAAAGAGAGTCAATGAAACAGGAGGGAACCCAACAAGAGAGCAGTGTACAGGGCATCAAATGAAGAAAGTGTTTCAAGATAAAGTAACGATTTATATATCAAATACTGCTAAGAAAGAAGGTAAGATGAAGACTGAGAAATGGGGCCAGGGCAGCCATTGGTGACCTTGGTGAGAATGGATATGGAGATAAAAAGCCTGATTAAACAGGGTTCCAGAGAACAGAGGAGGAAGAGAAGAGGGGGCAATGAGTAAAGATGATCATTTGAAAAGTTTCACTGTAAAGAGTGACAAGAGAAGTGAAAGGTAGCTGCGAAGTGATGTGTGATCAGTGGACTATTTTGCTGCATGTTGAAATGTTGATGTTGGAGAGAAAGAGAGGAGGCTTTCTCACAACCACAAAACAGACCTTCAAAGAGTTGCTTTGGATAGCAACACGCACAGCTTAGACGCTGAAAGACGGGACAAGGCAGAGTGTACAGATACAGATGCAGGTAAGGATGGTAGATTCAGAGGAGGGAGTAAGACTTTTTTTCCAGTTGCTTACATTTTCTAGCAAACTAAGAAAGGCTATCCACAGACAATGGTGGAAAGAAAAAAGGAGCTCTTGAAAGTTCAGGGGGAAAGAGGCAGTATGAGTCTATAGGAAAGTTGGAGAGTAAATGTCCACCATGGCCAATCTCACCACAAAGAGGTAAGCTGTCACTCCATGCATTACCACAGTAGTATGATAATATTTTGAATGGGATCGTGTTATGCACTATCTTATAACCTATTTTTAACATAAAAATATACATTGAGCATTTTATGTCAATAATGTACAACTACTTCATACTTCAAATGACCAATAGTGTTTCTTTGAATGATTCTATTATACTTTATTTAGCATTCCAGTATTTTTGTGTCTTTTCTAAATTTTGGTTAATGCAATACTGAGGCGAACAACCTGGGTCATCACCTTGATATTTTTCTGGGAGGTCAATTGCAGATGGCTTACCCTATGCATATCGCTTAATTTAAAGAGATTTCCAACTTTTCAGAGATGATTTTACTCTGTAAGATAGTAATTTAAGAAGTGGTCTAAGCACATCATAGCGCTTAAATTGATGAGAATGTTTATTTTTTCTTATGGCTTCCTCCACCTCCTAATATTACGGTAATCATAGTACTACTTAGAAGAAAATAGTAATTTAGCAAGTGTCCTATTTGAAAGCAGTGTTTGTTTTGTTGTTAATGGCATGGTTTGTTCAAGTATAATAAAAAAAATTTTTTTGAGGCCAATGGAGTAAACATAGTTACACTGTAAAATTTGTTTATTTTCCTGGTCTTTACAACTTTGTAAAGTTATCATTTATAACCTGACCATTTTCAAAATCAAACTAACTTTTAAGTTTCTAACTCCAGGCTTTGTTTCAGATGCCTCCCAGGTGATCCTGGGGATCGAATTTCTAATAAGGGAGAAAATAGACTAACAGTGATGATTAACTCAGCTGGGTTTCATGCTCAAATTATTGTTGCACAGCAAGCCAGGAACATTCTCATAATACAAGATAATTAGACTGAGTTTTACATGTAGAGGAGTACCGTAGTCAGGATGTCTATGAATAAAATAATACAAACTATCATCTGTATAAGCCCAAAACATTCTAGACACTGCATTTTACCTTTTTATCACACGTGGTAGCTCTATGATACAGTTACGTGTCATTATCCCTGTTTTTCTCATGAGATAGCTAGAGCTCAAAGAGGTCAAGTGGTGCTCTCAAAAGCAGGTGCTAAATAGAAAAGGCACAATTCCCACCCATGTGTTCCACTACTAAGCCCATATACTGCATTACTGCACTGGTGCCTTGGAACGGAGGTGTTGATATTAGGACCCAGGAGCCTGGGGAAAGCGGCACACAGGTCCAAGGCTTCCGAGACAAGCTCATCAGGGAGGCGGACCCTCAATGGAATTCTGAAGTAGGCACAGAGTGAAACCCTTTCTTTAAAAAGCATGTTTGTTGTATTATTCCCAACTGTTCTGAATCAAAATATGTGTAGAATTCCCACAATCCCATCCAAAGTCAGATTGGAGTCTAATGGACAACCCCTTGAATGACTTTAATACCTGTAACCCCACCTGCTGGTGGGAGTCCTACCAACTCCTCAAACCACGTATGCCATGCTGCTTTGGGGTTCCTCCCAGAATAGGAAACTGTGAGTTACACTAGTCAGAATGATCACCTGTGTTTCCAAAGCTTTTCATTGCACTTGAAAAGTCACAACTTAGCTCTTTTCCTTAGTTTTGAATTTTACAGAAAGACCTTGACAAAAATTCGAGGTAAAGGGTTAATTTTTCTATTGGGGGCTTAAATAATTATGAAAGTGATTATGAAATCATTATGCTATTTCATTAATTTTATGAAAATGTTATTAAATTACTCAATAATAATGGAAACTAAGGGAGATAAATCTTCAACTGAATGATTACATCCAATCGACAATCCCAAAGTACCAATAAAAATGGGCTAATATTAGATACATATACAGTAAATCTCAATAGTTTATCAAGAATGGTTGGCTTAAAAAATTGCTTCCTATGAGAATTCACTTAATCACATCAAATTTTTCCCCTTGTTGGGCCTCTGGTGAGACAAATGAAAGATTTAAAGAATATTAGACAAGACCAGTTCCTTGTACAAACCTCTTCAATGGCAAGGCTCAGAGATTCAGCTCCCAATGATAGAAATCACCGAAGTTGATTGTCACTAAGTCCAAGCAGAATATTTTGTGGAATCATTCAGGAATGGTAATTGTGCAGAAAAAGAAAGAAAATTGGTTCCCCACAATGACTGCCAGTACAGATGAATTTATTAGTGAGCAAAGCAGGCAAACCCCTATATAATGTTATTCTAAATTTTATCCAATTCATGGTCTGTTAATCCCACCAAGGTTTAATTAGATCCTTTCTTCCTGAAACCAGTTAATACAGTCACCCTTCCTAAGTTGGGCTCCAGTTAAACTCCAGGATTGGAAATCTGAGCCAGGAGACAAGACAAAAATGTTTTAATGGACAGGTGTTGGGGAGGAGAACAACTCCAGAAGAAACGCGAAGCCAAGTGTCTGTCAAAGGCAGAATGGAACATCAGAAATAAAACTCAAGATAAGGACCAGGTATTCAGGGAAACCAAGATATCCCCAGCCACATGGACTTCAAAACTAGAATAATCCTCTTCTCAGCAGGAAAGCTTCTGATAGTCACTCTAATAGAAAAGGAATCAACTTTATTTTTCTATTAATTAATTCATTCATGCATGTACTTTAAACTAAGCCTAAGTTCCAGACTTGGGAAAAGCAGATTCAGAGGAATGAATCAAAAGAACTAAAGGTAACTTAGAGATCACAGTCAGATTAACTAGCTTGACAAGTAACAGCACTCATGGCTAGAGAAAGAAATTGCTTTCAGTCACAGACTTAAGAGCAGATCTGGTACCAAAATTCCGATCCGTTTGTTCAGAATCCAACACTCCTTACACAAAAAGCACATAAATGGACAATACTGATCCTGAGAAAATGCAAGTTCTGATGAGCACAAAGAACATACTACATTTGGATGAAAGACGATCATCTGATTAAAGCTAGCCCTTCTATTGTGTCGAAGTAAACCAGAGAGACAGCATAAAAAGTGAGGGAGGAACAGCTCAAGAAGACACCCATGGGTCACAGAGGCCCAGAGACAGAACATGGAAGAAAGGTTATGGTTACTTCCTCCTCCTTCTCTGTTTTGTGCTTGGAACTACAGCTCTTGTCTAACCCTCACAACAAAATGAAGCCGGATTCTTGTTGCCTGCCACTCTTCCAGCTGGAATCCTCTGTCTAGGAGAACAAAGGGGCTGACGTAGCAGTCAAGGACAACACCAGAGGAAATTTCTTACCTGTTCCGTCCACTAACATACTTCTGCAAGTCTCATGCCTGTCAGCTGGGTCTAACAGGTAAGGAATGCCAAAAGGTAAGGCTTTCCAAGGGCATTTTATTTCCTTCCCCTTTGCCTTCACTCAGAGGAAAAAGTACTGTTTCCCATCCAAGTGAAGACCACTTTGCAATTTATCTTCATTTGTAAAAATGTAAAATAAATGCCCAACATATTCAACTTATTTTTTTTTTTTGAGAGAGAGAGACAGAGAATGAGCAGGGGAAAGGCAGAGAGAGAGGGAGACAAAGAATCTGAAGCAGGCTCCAGGCCCTGAGCTGTCAGCACAGAGCCCAAGGCAGGGCTTGAACCCACGGACTGTGAGATCACGATCTGAGCTGAAGCTGGATGCTTAACTGACTGAGCCACCCAGGTGCCCCTCAACTTCTTTAAAGTCATCTTTTCTATCCTCTTATTTTTTCAATTGCCCTACTTATAAAATATTCACTCTTTGAGAATATTTTATATCATCATGTGATGTAAAACTCAATAGTAAGTGCTGCCTTGTTATTTGGTGAAATTGGCAGGGCCTCAGATGGCCTTGAACTTCAAGTTCCCTTCCCTACTCTGCTCCAGAGAATGAGGTGCCCTGGCTAAACACCTCTCTTTATCCGACGGATGTGGAGCAGTTCCTGCTGAATCCTGGAGTAGCAGGCTTCAGTTCTCAACCAGGGGTGGAATTATTCAAACAAGCCAATCACATCCCCCTGCAGGAACCAGAGGCCATCCCCACTTTCCTGATGCTTCAAAGCCTGCTGCTCAATGTACTTGGTTATTTGCTCTGTTCCCAAGTGCAGCCTAAGTGTGGTCCTGCATGGCATGGCCTGTCCTCCTCCCCAGCTGTAGATGTCATCATTTTTCAATTTAAGATCAAAAGCCAAAAGAAAATTCATTTTAAGTTTATTTTAAAGAAACTCAACAGCAAAAGGTTTTCAGGACTAGAAATTCTATTTCTCCAAAGTGCTAAAAAAAATCAATTAAATCATAAGCAACACTTAATGAAGTATTGGAATGCTCAGTATTACATAGATTTTGCAGAATTATCTTTTGAAAAAAATAGAAAAAATCCTTCTAAGCCCATTATTGCTATTGTACAAAGCATTATTTTGGGAGCACCTAGTATGCCCGAGGCATTTTTATTTATGTTTTCCAATCATATCAGTAATATAAGGGTTCAACTCAAGTGTTTATATTTCCCCACATTAGGTGATCAGAGTCTTTAAGTCATTGCAAGAGTTCAAGTCCTACTGCTACTGATTAGTTGGTTAGCTTCTATCAAGGTAAACTTCCTTACCATTAAATCACAGGAATTATAGCATATCTATGTCATAGGGTTATTTTGGGTATTGGAGATAGAATATATAAGAAGTCTTTAATGCAGTGTTTATCATAAGAGTGTATGAGATGTTAACCATTATAATTATTGATAATATATTACTATAATAAATGTCTTTTCAGGTAATTTGTTATAGGCCATACATTTGCAATCATTAGGCTCCTTGGAATTATAAGGTGATATTCCTAAATTGTGAGTTTCCCACACGATCCCATAAAACAATATACATCTGCTCCATCTATATTTGCTTCCCAGAGCAGATGCCCACATCCGCCATCCATATCAATTTTTGGAATGCTGGATACTGATACTAACTCACTGATTAGAGTCAAGAGCAGAAGTGTTATGCCAATGCTTTTTAAATATTTACTCAGGACTCCCAATTATGCAAACCGATGGTAAATACTATATAATGTTACCTTGACAATAGCATCTGTGTTAAAGATGAAAATCCTTCTTGCTTTTACTACAACTTTACTATCTTCACTTCTTTTATTTTGGTTATTTACATTTTTATCCTGACTCACTGAAAGCCAAGTAGCATTTTGTTTTATTTCCTTAACACACAAGTACATGATGCTCATAAGAAAAAAATTAGAACTTACCCTACATTTTCCATTTATTCAAGGGGCAGTTATATGGTTTCACATGCATGGTGCCTTTTGGAAATGCTCACCATATGGTTGAAAATGATTTCCATCCTTACATCAACCCCAAATACCATATATGATATTTGGGGAAGATATTAATACATACAATGCATACTCTCACCATAGAACATGAGCTTTTCTCTTTGAACTCCCCAAAGCTATACCACTAACAGGTCTACAGAAAAGAATAAAAAATTAGTAAACAGTAGAATTGGTGGGCTCCAAAGCTGAGTGAGCATGGAATCCCCTGAAGAATTTGTTTTAGGTGCAGATTTCTGTCCTCGATCCCACATTTTCTACATCAGAATCTCTACAGAGCAGGATCTTCATATTTGTGCCTCTGGCAAGAACTCCAGGTGAATAGATTGGCCAGTCAGGTTTGAGAACCACTCATGCAAGGCACTCAGCAGATGTCTAATGATCTAGGCCCATAATTTTCAAAATGTATTCTTTTGTATCTTTGTTTAGCAATACAGTATTTTTCTAATTATTTTATAAAAAAATACTTTCTAAGTATTTTATAAAGAATACTTCTTTGGGTGGAAAAATGAGTTGTGCTATAGAGCATCCAAAGCTCCCATCTCTGCCCTCCTCCTCAGTCAATTCTTCGCCCTGCAGAAACCCAGGGTCCGTGGAATACAAGTGCCAATCCATAACCCACAATTCCCTGGATATAGACTCTTTCACCTCTGAATTAATGGAAACTACGAGAAGCGTACACGTGTGCAGCTCCTAGAGTGCTCCTGGAAAAAAATTCTGCATTGATGGATGCTACAATCTTAAGACTTCAAATTATATCAGATTTCACCACAGGAAACAGACATATGGATTCACAAAAAACATGCTGAGGACAGTGGCTGAGGTGTCACCCAATGGACCACTCAGAAGATCCCAGGCAAGAAATTCCCCTTCAGATTTAGTAAATGGAAAATCTGTATTGCTGTGAAAACTTGGATTATTTTTGTCTTTCTGGACAATGAGTCCCAGTTTTGCAGAGGTGGGGGGTGGGGGACAGAATTTAGGGGTTTTTATTTTGAGAAACTATTTTATGGAAGCTGAGTCTCTGACCTCAAAGAACCCAACCTAGTGGGAGACAGACTCTAAGAAAGTTAATTTCAAAAGAATGCATAAGTTCAATGTTAGAGATATATATAAGTTGCTATGGAAACAAGAAGATAAGTTCTATAAGTAATTACATTTCTTTTTTTTTTTTTTGCCTTAGCTACAGGAGAGAAGAGCTAAATTATAAGCTCAGTTACAGCAATAACATTAGCATTTACCATGACAATACTTGCTGCTTCCTTCCCACTCCAATATTACTTTATCTGTGTTATACTTTTTAATGCATCATATTAGATAAAGTGTTGCATGAATAAATATAATTTATAAAATTTCATATCAGATATTACTTGATTTTTTTAAACTTCTTTTAAAATTATAGGATGAAAAAGACAAAATCATGAGTATTTGGTAGTGATATCATATTCCATAAACACATGTATATTCTAAATAGGAGAGTATTCAAAGACAAATAATGAAAGTTAAAAAAATGAAAGTTGATTAGGTATGGGGCATTATGTATAATTTATATCATCTGTTTAGTGGCAGAGTAATAAAAAGTGACCCATGACCTCGCTTCTCTAAGAGAGGAAAATCTATTGACTTAATGAAACAGAAATCTTAATGATCTCTATTAGGGATCCCACTTCATTTTATAAAGGCACCTAGAAGCTAGTTAACAGAATGACCCTCAATATTCTATTACAAACACACTTTCCACACTTTCGTGTCTCATTACAATTTCCATATAGCCCACTATCTCGGCACTGTTGTCATGGATCTGGCACTTACCTGAGGACGAAAGACTGGGCAAGACCCGGCACTACTACACTAAGGACCGTCACTGATAGTATGTGCTACCTTATCCTTGGGCAGTATGCTGCTTATTTACAGAAAGGCATGTATCTGAGTAACTTTCCTTTGCCAGGGATGGCTCTATCCACACTGGTATTTATTAACTCTGCACAATCCCTTTCCCGGGCAGCTTGGAAAATAAAACAAAGCTAACTTATCCAAACAAATATAAACACTACAATCTGGACTTTCATTTCCAAGGTGTGGCTTTAACC
Organism: Suricata suricatta; assembly: GCF_006229205.1. Taxonomy (NCBI): domain Eukaryota; kingdom Metazoa; phylum Chordata; class Mammalia; order Carnivora; family Herpestidae; genus Suricata; species Suricata suricatta. Next base: position 15,004,550 of record NC_043713.1, read on the forward strand.
TGCTGGGCTCCCTGGTGCCAAAGCTGAATGACAGATACTGACTTTCCTCAGACTTTGCTTTACAAAGTAGTAAGAAATAATGTAAACAACAGTATGCATTTTCATCTTCTCTTTCATCTCCATTCTGTAAAAGTCAAGCATCTTTTATAAATTATGGACATCATGAACACTATCTGAGATCTAGGCTCTGTCATTTACTGCAGGATCTCTCCTGCAAGACACTCAACCTCTCTGTGCCTCCATTTTCTTCTATAAAACGGGGACTCTAACAATACTTACATCATAGAGTTAATGAGAGAATTGAATGCATCTAAAAATTATAAAATGCAGGGCGCCTGGGTGGCTCAGTTGGTTGAGTGTCCGACTTTGGCTCAGGTCACCATCTCATGGTTCATGAGTTTATGCCCTGCGTCAGGCTCTGTACTATTGGTTCAGAGCCTGGACCTGCTTTGGATTTGGTGTCTCCCTCTCTCTCTGCCCCTCCCCCACTCATATTCTGTCTGTCTGTCTCTCTCTCAAAATAAATATTAAAGAATGAAAAAAATATATAGAAAGTGCTTAAACAATGTATTAGAACACTAATTGTTACAAAGAGCCAATGGTGGTGGTGATGTTATTGTCCGTGTTCATTAAGACCGAGACCAAAATGCTTCAGTGATATTTGTAAAAAACGTCGTCCTGGCTTTTGTACCAGCCTAATGACAAAGTCCTCAAGTTGTTCATTCCAAAATGTTCCTGCACTGTGCCTGCTGCTATCTTGTGAATCCAACATTCGACCAGAGGCTTAACGTTTATTTGGTTGGTTTGTTTATTTTTTCAGTGACTCAGAGGTACTCTTAAAATAATTTATAGCATCAGATGATTGGTAAGTTCCTTCCCCAATGCTAATGAGATTTAAATTAAACCTGTCTCCATTTCTTCAAAAATAAATTTGAAGTTCACTGTAACAGCATATGAAATTGGTGACTTGTATGTTTTTAGGTGTGCATTCTTGTGTATGCTGCCTCAAATACTTTGTGGAAGACAGAAGTTATTAATACATAATATGAAATTGCTTTCTTTTTGTACTTTGCTAAAACATCCCTTGTTACTTATGGGAAGAAACTAAATCCATGAATGATCCGCCCCTGTCAAACTCTCTGAATTATTCCTTTCTTCCAGTTTTGGTGGCACCTGCAATCAATGTTTTAACCAAAGGTCCAATGAATGGAAAACTAAATGATAAAAACAGAGATAACAGAAACAAAAGTAGAAATCATTTACATGCTGCAAAATCACTTTCTGATTTTGATTTGTTACTGTTACTCCATGTTGATATAAATAATGTATGAAGTCTTGGAAAGAATTTCAAAATAAGAAAACAAAGACCTTCTTTTATGATCTTGAACAAAAAAAAAGACTACAGCATATTTCAATTCTAGTTGTAAAAGGCAAACTGTGTGTACCTCCTTCTTTACCAATCCCGAGTATTCATGCTTGTAAGAAAGACTTCTGATTTCACGGCTCCCCGGGAACTTGTCCTTTATTGGGCACCAATGGTTCTTTTCTCAGGGCGAGAACCTGGACGAGGACACATCAGCCACATGCTCAGACTGACCATATTCACTGAGATGACGAGGACCAAACTACCAAATAAAATTCCTACCCAGCTCAGCAAAGGGCATCTTGCGGGAGATATTATACAAAACTGCATGTCTCTCTAGGTCTCAAATCCTATACTCACAACTCTGGTTTTGTTACCGTGCCTTTCATCTCCCTGAAAAATAATCCAGCTGTAAACAGCCCTGAAGCAGCTTAAGTCTCCAAGGGAGACGGATTGCAAAGCGCACACTCATCTACATGCAGCCTGGTAGAACATGTCCCCCACTGCTCAGACTTGGAAACAAATTCCAAGTCCACAGCTTTAACTTGAGAAGAGAGGCGGGAGCTATATTCTGAAAGTGGGACTGAGATCAAATTATTGGTTGGTTTGCATATGAAAGGCATGCTCTGGTTTTAGCTCTTTGCTCTCTCTTAGAAATGGCTAGGTCTGGGTGGAACAGTCTGTCCCTGGTCAGGAAGGCCACAAATGCCAGATCATAAAGAATCCAGAAAAGAAGAAAATACATTTAATAGAATTGGCCCAGTGATGAATGAATGCCAAAGGGACAAATGTAAAATCCAAGGAAACAGTTGGAATCATTTCTCACTATATCTGTATTTGTATTTAAAGCTAGAACACTCCAGTTCCAAATAGTAACACTGGCTATTAATGTGGAATTGGTTGATTTTTATACCTTCATTGGATACTATGGTTTTACAGGTAATCTAAATATAATCTAATTACAAGGTCTCATTTAATCTTCCCAACAACCATATTTGATCGATTTTGTTATTATTTGCATTTTAATGAGGAAATTAAGTCTCAGAGAGGTTAAGTGACTTACTCAAAGTCACACAGCAGTGAAGGCCACAGCTGGACTCTACCTGAGGTTAGCCAGATTCCAAAGAGTATTTTGTCGATTAACAAATTATGTTGTTTGCTGAGTTGTACATTTGAACATGTGTTACTTTTATGAATAAAAGAAATACTTTTATTCATGCATTTGAAAGCTTAGATATATATACCACATGCATGTATATATAAATCAGATATAAACACACCTACATATATACAAATGTGTGTTATGTGTGTAAGTACATATAAATTAGGTGCATGTCTGTGTACAAGCATTAAATTAATGACTTAAGAACCAAGGTTCTCAGAAATCAAAGGTCATATAATGTATATATGGGCAATAGTATAAGCTTTGATGGTAAAATGGATGCTGTCTACATCTTTCCTTACTTGGTTTCATTGTGTATGTGTAGATATGCGTGACTATATGATCCGGTTGATTTTAAACAGTTGAATGTATGTTTAGAAGACATTTAATGACATTTTAAAATCCAATATAGGTACAACATTTTTAAAATAATACATAAGGAAGCAGAGCTGTGTTGGATCAGTGATAACCCCCTTCTGTTAATGATCAGACAAAAGGCAAATAGAGTGTCATTTAATAGCAGCTGAATTTCAGCTCTCTCCCACATTACAGAGTCAGAGAAAGGACATTTAATTATCGAAGGAGCTTGAAAATGTAAAAAAAAAAAAAAAGAAACATATATTCAGTTCCTAAACAAATGAAAAGAAAGCTCTGAGGAAACAAACCCATTTTATGTAGTATTGTCCTATGTAATATCCATGTTATCCGAAATAACCTTGTTCCATTTCCTTCAGAAAAGCACTTTCGCACCATAGAAATCCAGAATACTGTATCTGGAAAGACTATACTGAGAAAGGAAGAGTTAAAGCATTCTTTGAAAAATGGGAATTTATATATCAGCACAAGTATCTGAGTCTTGCAGTATAAGCTAACCTCAACCTCCGCAGTGCGGAATGCGGTGGATCAGAAGGGGATCCCTTCATGGATTAACGTGGGCAGTTTTCATTTGCATTCAGGGAGACCGGCATCACAGGTGCAGGGACCAGGACCATTGTATTTTGTCGCCTCCTGGGTTATGTCTGATTTTCAATCCCAATCTCCCCTCTGCAACTTCTCAGCCTTCATCTGACCTACGTTAGCTGTCTCTCATCTACCTCTTCAGAAAAAGACAATTTTCAACCATTCTCAGTTCCCTTGTCCAGTTTCCTACAAACTTGCTAACCCAAATATTAAAAGCTATTTATGTATTTGGTGTGGTAAAGCCCACTCGGGTTAATGAGGAGTCAGGTGAATAGTAATGTATCAGTCAGTGTACAGTTCTCGGATTTGTAATGTGTTAAGGGACATCAAAGCACTTTGGAATAGTTGGAGTAACCCAAACTGTGTAAAAGTTAAATGCTACCATTGATGTTGATTTTGATGGATTACTGGCATGAACTCCTCTAACAAAATCCTAGAAGGCATTTCTCGTGTACATTCAGAGATGGAGAAACTGAGTCTATGAGGGTTAAATATCTCCCACGGAAAGAGTGGGTTTGAAATTGCAGTGATTCCTTGCAAGAGCACTGGATATAGAAAGATCTTGGCAGATAAGAAAAGACCATTTTCTAACTAAATAATTCTAAGCAAGTTATTTACTTTCTATTATCTTAATTTTATCACCTGCAATATAAGAGAAATGCTGGTATCTATTTCACATGGTTCTGTAGAAGAAAATTTGTTAATTGTGGAATGTGCTTAGTACTCATCCAGCAGAGACCTGAATTTATGGCAGCTTTTATGGTCACCATCTATAATCTACTGTGGCAAACATGGGATCATTACACCATTCTCTCCAATTTTTAGGAAGACTATCTGGGATTTAGAAAGTTAAGGACATAAAAATCTATGCTAAGATGGGCAGCATGAACAGCCAATAAATATTACAAAGGGACACAGTTGATGACTTTTTTTTTAACTCTATCTAGCTATAGAAAAGAGGGAAATTCAGAGACTAGAATATTTGATGGACCTGAAACCTTTGACTCTTCTGTTAACCATAGCCCCTGTCTCTTATAGACACCTGCTTAGTAAATCTGCAACTAAAATTAAAAAATTTAATGATAAATAAGTACTAGCAGTCAAGATGCACTATGCTTGAATTCCTCATTTGGATGACAGAAGTGAGTGGAAGACTTTAATTTATAGTTTGTTCTGCCTTCTCTATCAAAAAAGAAAACTTTACCAGATGAAGTTAAATAGTCAAGGATGAGTTTATTCAAGGCAGTTCTAATGACACAAGACTATTCCAACAGGAGAGAGAGATTGAACTCAATTCAGCTCAAGGCAGAAGGAATTGAGCTGAAGTGAGCTAATGAGAAAGTTCTGGGGCATATTTTTCAGTGAGGAGGCCATCAGTGTCTGCTCACTGCCACTTCTCAGAGTTAGGCTCCTACCCTCCCAAACTTCGGCAGACAGGGATTCTCTCTTTCTTGATGGTTACTTTTCAGAGAGATGACTTCCGGGTCTCTGAAAAAGACATCCCTGCGTTGTTGGGTAAGAATCTGGGAGGCGATTTTCAAAAAAAATATACCTGTATTCTATTGCCCTTCCATGCAGGAAAAAAAAATGTACAGATTTCTACATCTACATTTCTGAAAAATGCATCTATGGAACTGTAACTCTATCCATTAGTTTCATAAAGTAATAAAATCAAAGTTGGAATATGTGGCCTCTGACGAAAACAGGAAATGAATTTAAATAATAGCTTTATAACTTATTAGCTGTGTGACATTAGAGGAGCTATTTAACCAATCTGTGCTCCATTTATTTGATCTATAATTAATGGATAATACTAGGACCTAGCCACAGAGTTATTATGACAATACTTGACATGTAAGGAACACTAAATGAACATTATGGCTACTATTTCTTAAAAAGTTCAAAAATCACAAGAAATGAGCTAATAGATTAAATGGTTAAATGATTTTGTAAGTGGTTTCCATCACATTTCTGAATAACCACTGGCTTTAATGGCTAAGGGCAGAAAGTGTGTTGCAAACCAGAAAATATACCACAATCTTATTCTGTTTACTCTGTCAGTAATAGAAGCAATACTTGGAAGGGTAATGAAGAGGAGGAGAACAGGGAGGCAGGGAGAGGGGCTGAGAGGGCATGAGCACTCAAATGAAAAGAGTAATAAAAATGGCACTTTTGTCATTACTTTTTTCTGTAATGAAGTATAAGTGAAATATAACATTGTATTAGTTTCAGGTGCACAACATGATTCAATATTTGTAGATATACTGCAAAATTATCACCATGTAAGTCTAGTTACCATCTGTCACCATGCAAAGCTACAATTTTTCTCTTGTGAGAAGAACTTTTAAGATGTATTCTCTTGGCAACTTTCAAGCATGCACTATAATACTATTGACTGTAGTCACTGTGTGTGCATGATGTCCCCATGACATTTTATAATCAGAAGTTTGTACGTCTTGACCCCCTTCACCCATTTCACCCACATTCCCCAACCACCCTATGCTCTGGCAACCACCAGCCTGTTCTCTGTATCTATGATTTTCATTTTGTTTTGTTTGTCCATTTGAATGAATAAAGAAAATGTGATCTTTATCTATCTATCTATCTATCTATCTATCTATCTATCTATCTATCTATACATACACACATATATACATACACAATGGTGGAAAGTGTATATGTGTGTATATATATACATACAGAAGATGTGATACACACACACACACACACACACACACACACACACACAATGGAACACAACTCAGCAAAAAAAAAAAAAAAAATCTTTCTATTTGCAACAACATGGATAGACCTTGATGGTATTATGCTAAGTGAGATAGTCAGACAGAGACAGACAAATATTGTATGATTCCTTTGATGTTATTTTTCCTAGCTGACCCATACGGGAACAGCTTTGGAGGCCACTCTGGGCCCTTGTGAAGATGAAATTACACAAAATAACAGGCAACCCAATAACTCTCTGTGTTTGTATGTAATTTTAGTTGGTCTCCTTGCAAAGAACCACTTTGTTTGTACTCTTAGAAGATTGGACTTTGATACAGAGGTAAAATTTTAGTGGTTATATAAAAACTTTTTCTGCTTTTTCTTAAGTAGCAACAGCATAGGCTTTAAGATCCTAAAAGCTTTGCTGCTTTTGCTTTAGAGAAAAGTTACTTTCACCTTAGATCACTAATTATTGGCAGTATTTTTATTTTGTTTGGCCAAAGTAATAAAGTAATGTCTACAAAGATAAAGAAAGGCTTACTATTGACTTATCAACTACAGACTTGAAAGGAGAAAAGGCAATATTCGGTGTTAAGTGACTTTTTTCTTTAAAAAATTTTTTTAAATGTTTATTTATTTTTGAGGGACACAGAGAGACAGAGCATAAGCAGGGAGGGGTAGAGAGAGAGATACAGAATCTGAAGCAGGCTCCAGGCTCATAGCTGTCAGCACAGAGCCTTGGTAATGGCTCAAACCCACAAACTACAAGATCATAACCTGAGCCAAAGTCAGACGCTTCACCAACTGAGGCACCCAGGCGCCCTGACTTTTTTCTTAAAATATATCGTTCCCTAAATTGTCACCAGTAACTACATAAGCTTTAAAGGATCTAAAAAAAAAAGGGTAAAGTTTTCAGTTTTAGCATTTCCATCTCACAGAACATTTAAAAATGTATTAAGTTTATAGATAGCAACTTGGAGAATGAGCACTAAGATATTTTTCAGGAAAAAACAAAAAAGCAAGTTGCTGAGTAGCACCTAAAATATGATATCATTTATGTAAAACATACAATAAATATTTCCACATGTAAATGCAAAAAAAGCCAGTTCTTGAGTGTCATACATTAAGACAGAACTTATCTCTAAGGAAAAGAGAGTAGCTTCAACTGTAACTGCTGTTTGTATATTATACTTTTTATTTAAAAAGAATTTTATAGTACTTTAGTAATTTATACATTAATCAAAAATTGTCCTTAACTCATTAAACCTGGCATCTCTGATAAATACATTTTTGTATAATGACCTATATGAAATAAAGAGTGTTAAAAGTATCTTTTCTATGTGCATTCAAAAGAATTTTTTCCAGAAACTAAAACTAACAATTTACTTTTAGAGAATTATTTTAAGAACGTAAGCATGATCAGTACTTCTATCTTTCATCATTGATTTTCATCTTGGATTTAGAATCATCTAAGGACATTTGGTTAAAGTACAATATAGATTGCTTCTCTAAGGTTAAAACATTTTTTTAAGGATATACTAAAATATTTTCCTAACCATTACCTAATAGGAACTAATGCCCATGAATGTATTAAAATCCTTTTAGACATACTGATATTTTCAGGTTTTTAATTGCTTTTTGTATTAAAATTTCTCCTACCTGTGCAAATTTGTATTTCCTTTTATTTTCCCTGATCTTGCCTATAAAAAGGAAGGTGTTACGCAGAAACAGGAGTTACATCTTTCTTTTTTTTAAAAAAAATTATTTTTTAAGTAATCTCTACACCCAACATTGGGTTTGAACTCACAGCTTCGAGATGAAGAGTCAGATGCTCTACCAACTGAGCCATCTAGGTGCCCAAATTATATCTTTCTATAAATGGAATACTACTATACTTATATTTGTATTTAATATAGCTTACAATTTTTGAGAATTCATTTTTAGTGTGCCAAAAATAAGTCCAGTGATGAAATTAATTCCTGTTGTAATGTGTTAGAATAAATGTACCAAGAGAAAAACAATATGTTTCTGAATGTTACCTACCAGTTTGACTGTCAGCTACCAGAGGACAGGGATATGGTATTTTTTTGTTCAGATACACCATTTAGCACACACTAGATATTCAGTAAATACAACTCCTTCTATTTTATCAAAATCTTCCTCAGATTCCACCCCCCGATCTTGAACTAATCTCTATGCTACTCAAATATTTCTACCCTTTATACTCTTATTTCATTAAAAAAGACTCAGATCCAATCTGCAAAAACAGTAGTAAACTGCACATTTGAAACTGGTATCTACTGCTTGGATCATTGGGCATAATAATAATTATTAAAAAGATGTCCTTTACTTAGAGATTTTTTTTCCTGCACGATGTTCTCTACTTTAAGATACTTCTACTAATTGAACGTAAACAAGATTAAACACACTTTTTATCAATTTATATGTAATCCTCTCACTTAATCCCCTTAAAGCCTTGTGTATTAGTAGTACTATCTTCATTTTACAGATGGGGAAATTAAGATGCAAAGACACATAATTTGGTTAACTAGAAGTGTTCACAGAAAATCAAGAGAAAAATAGAATGCATTCTATTGCCATTAGTATTTGCACTTTTTTGGACAGTTTGACCAATGCAAAAGAAAATGAAATTAAAAATTGATACAAATATTGGAAAGAGACAAAATTTTTATTCTTAATGTATGTTATTTCCTATGTAGAAAATACAAGAAAATCAATTGAAGCATTATTAGTATGGGTAAGATAGTTCATTAATGGGAAGTGCTACAATTAAGCAACAATAATACCTGTTTATATACAAGCCAAAAAAGTTCAAAATATAATAGAAAAATTATTGCATCATATGAGCAACAAAATATATAAAATGCCTGGAAATCATTTAACCAGAAATATTTAGGACCCACATGAATCATACTACCAAACTTTACTAAAAGCATAACATAAAACGCTTATCAAAATAAATTGAAAACTAAATCATGTTGTTTGATGGGAAGACTTGGCAAGATAAAAATTTTTTACAAAGCTGCTTATAAATTAATTATGATTCCAGCCAGTACACTCAATGTTATTTTCTCTTAGGACTTGGCCAAACTATTTTACTTGTTTGTTAATTATTTAAATCCAAGTTAGTTAATATACAGTGTAATGATGTTTCAGGAGTAGAATTTAGTGATTCATCACTTACATATGACATCCAGTGCTCATCCCAACAAATGCTCTCCTGAATGTCCACCACCCATTAAACCCATTCCAAGACCCCTCTGGCAACCCTCAGTTTGTTCTCTTTACTTAAGAGTCTCTTATGGTGTATACCTCCCTTTCTGTTTTTAATCTTATTTTTCCTTTCCTTCCTCTATGTTTGTATCTTTTCACATATGAGTGAAATCATATGATATTTGTCTTTCTCTGACTGACTTATTTTTCTTAGCATAATACATTCTAGTTCCACCCACATTGTTGCAGATGGTAAGATTTCATTCTTTTGATTGCCAAGTAATATTCCAGTGTATGTGTGTGTGTGTGTGTGTGTGTGTGTCTGTGTGTCTGTGTGTCTGTGTGTCTGTGTGTGTGTCTGTGTGCGTACCACATCTTCTTAATGCACTCATCAGTCAGTACTTCAGTCATAATTCAGCTATTGTTGATAGTGCTGCTATAAACATTGAGGTACATGTGCCCCTTCAAATTGGCATTTTTGTGTTTTTTGGATAAACATCTAGTAGTGCAATTTTGGGGGCCTATTGTTTTCCAGAGTGGCTACACCAGTTTGCATTCCCATCAGCAGTGCAAAAGACATCTCTTTTCTCCATATCCTTGCCAATATCTGTTGTTTTTTAGCCACTCTGACACATGTGAGGTGGTATCTCATTGTGGTTTTGATTTGTATTTCCCTGATGATAAGTGATGTTGACCATCTTTTCATATGTCTGTTTGCCATTTGGATATCTTCTTTGGAAAACTGTCTGTTCATGTCTTTTGTCCATTTCTTCACTGGATTATTTGGGTGTTAAGTTTGACAAGTTCTTTAGATTTGGATGCTAACCTTTTATCTGATATGTCGTTTGCAAATATCTTCTCCTATTCAGTAGGTTGCTTTTAGTTTTGTTGGTTGTTTCCTTCACTGTGCAAAGCTTTTTATTTTGACGAGGCCCCAATAGTTCAGTTTTGCTTTTGTTTTCCATGCCTCCAGAGACATGTCTAGTAAGAAGTTGCTGCAGCCAAAGGCAAAACCATTTTGAAGATCATTGGGAAGAACAAGGTTAGCCATAAGTGTTGTGAAGAGTAATGACAGAAAGTCATTTGCACTACTCCATGAGTCTATAGAAGCCAAAAGAGTATAACACACACACACACAAAATCAGTGGCACAAAAGAGAAAATAAATATACAAATTGTTGTACTTGTTAATAATTTAGTATACATTGTGTGTAGAGATTGTAATGACCAGGATAAATGGTACCCCAGTCCCAGGTCTAGTAAGATTGTTCTTCTGAAGGCACCAGGGTCAAGACTAAGGTGAGAAAAGAAGAGTCCAGAGCATAAAATTTAAGGAGGCACTCACTTTCAGAGCAGTGCAAGTACCAGCTGTGTATGCACATGACCCTGACAGTGAATGCCTCCTTAAATTTTGTACCCAGAGTTCATCTTTTACCTGATGCTAGCCCAGGGCTGGGACTCACTCTCTTTAAAGGTACAGTTGAAACTACTACACGTAGCCTCACTGATTCCATCAATCAACACCTAAATTATAATTCTTAAGGCCATTCAGTCTTAGTCACACCTTTGTTCTCTATAAACTCAATATATTCTTGCTCCTGATTCAACTATCCCTTTGGAAGCATCTTTCACTGTGCCTTGGCAAATACAGCTCCATTTTCAGCAAACTCCCAAAACATCCTGTCTTTCAGAGAGTACTTCCTATACTTATTTGTCTTAATTGAATCTGAGGACACAGTATCCCTTGAAATTTGATCAGGTATTACACTTGTGTCTCAAGACCAGAGGATAGGATTTATGTTCTTTCTTTTCATTCAATCACCAGAAAAATCACAGCAAACCTCTTACAAAAAAAAAAAAAAGGCAAAAACAAAAAACGTGCTCAGTTTGCCTTTTCCACCATGCCTTTTGTTGGTGTCATCCTCTGCTTTCATGGTCAAATGTCTTATTCATTTAAGAAGTGACTGGTGGCTCGAGATTTTCTTCTGTGTTCCAAGTTCTGTTATCACCTTAGCTGACTCACCACCAATGCAAATGCCTACACAACACTCTGCCACGCTGAGTTTTTAATTTTCTCATCTCTGATGATCTGTTCCCCTCTTTCTCTTACCCTATGATGATGACACAGCCTGAGAGCAAATTGCTCCCCAAATCACTCCACATTCAATCTCACGAATCCAAGCATCCCAGACTCTGACCACAATGTCCGCTCTGCCTAGCTTGCTTTTCCAGCTACACACTCCTAGTCTTTCACTTCAGTATCTCCATTATTGACTCATTCTTTCAGTTCATTAATCCCTTACTTTCTCCTCTCCCTGCAGTGCCATGATTCATCATTGTATTGAAATCCTTGAGGCTAAGTCCCTTGGACCCTTCTGTTTTTAATTATTTCCATATTATAAAACTCCATTCCTGATGACGGATTTTTCAAGTATGTAATTGAGAAGTTGAGCAATATTTGAAATAGTCATAAAACAAAGGATTCATAATCACTTACCCAAACAGACTCTTAAAATTGGCTCATTTTCCAGAACAATACTGTTTTCTACTCAGTGTTCTCTTCATTTAAATACCTATTTAAACTCAACACCCATTTTTTCCTCCTCAGAAAACAGAGGAAACAAGAGATGATATCTTTCTTAACTTCGCAAACCCATATGTAAAGCTCTATAAGTCCTAATACGTTCCATCCTTGCTTTCTGTTACATCAAATGCTGAGTCTCCTCTGCATAAGATCCTATCCCACTGTAAGTTTTCTGGATCTTCCTCCCGCTCATCATCTTAGGATTCCTATACCGAATACAACCCCTTCACTTTCCTGGCTGTCCAACCACGGTTTCTCAATGGAATCATTGCCATAAATTTTAGACATACACAAGTCTCTCCCATGTGAATCCCTTTGAAGATAATTTTTAACAACTTCATTGAGGTAATTTACATATAATGAAAGAGGAGGTGATAACTTTTAGCAGCATGCTCTATTCATATTTAAAAGCCAAATTAAAATAGTTTAAATCATGTCTTATTTCTGTATTATGACATAGAGAACAATTTTTAAAACCTTAAGAGACAGATGAGAGAAAAACAAAGATATGGGATATAAATACCTAGACATATAAAATGATGGAAAATTTAAAATGAGCTTTATCTTGCAAAAAAGACCTCTAAAATTTTGCCCCATTTCAACTACCATTAGGTACACTTGTAAACGCCACTACTTGGTATAGGTCCAAGACCAATATTCTTTTTGGTCCCAGCGTTAGTCTCTGAGTTTAAAATTATTTATTGTGCGGTGCTATTTATATGCATATTTGCAGTTCTTATAGTTTGTGGCATAGAATTATGAATAATTATCTGCAGTTTAAGGGTCCTTTGGAACCCAGTAACTGATTTCAAACAAAAACAAAAACAAGGTGCACCTGGAATTTGAGACCCTCAGCCACATGGCCTAACTGATTATGCGCCTTTTCCGCTCCCCATAATTAGCTTCTTCCTTCTTCTTCAGTATCAGCTTGATGACATCTGCTTTGCCAGAGAATGTGAAATTTACTGGGATCAGAGATGAGATGAGGACCAATCTGTGTCATTCAGGAGGAGGGAAGCAAAAACACGAAGATTCTTGGCAATACATGGATATGTACTGGTGCGTGTGGAAATGGAAACCCTGTCCAAGAAATATCATTCAGTTTGATCTGAAACAATTCCTTAAGCACTATTGTACACCTGAAACCAATATAACACTGTGTATTAATTCAACTGGAATTAATATAAAAAGACAACAAATAACATTGAAAGCCCAAACTACCTATATGCTTTCATTAATTATTCTAGTGATTTTACAGCAAACATAAATTCTAAATCCTTATCATGGACCATCAGCAAAATACAGAATTTAGATAAACAGACATGGTGCATTCATGCTAACAAGTATGTTATACTAAACAGTCTCATATATATATACAAAACAAAACAAAATCCCAAATAATACATTCATTAATATGCTTGTGCTTGATATCTCAAAAATCAAAGTTTTCATCACATTCAAGATTTTTAGCATAGATTATATGACAGTTATATTAATATCATAGAATTATTGTGAATTATACATAATATAGTTAATATATAATATATAATAGTAGCAATAATATATTTTTAGAGAATTCTCTAGCTGTCTTAGAAAATTAATGTTGGGGATATTGCATAATTAGGTACTTTCAGAAAAATTAAAGTTTTGATTAAACTTTAAATTATAGGAGGTAACTAAAAGGAATGTTTGTACCAATATACTTGCAATTTAAGAAATAGAAAGTGAGAAGATTATGTCTTTGTCTGTCTTTCAAAGAAATATCTTACAAACAGATTCTTGAAGAAGTAGGACATCTAAGTCCTTTTAATTGGTCTGTGAGCTTCCTGGAAAAGCCTACTCATTTTCTGAATCCTGTACATCTGGTGTTCTGAAGAATTAGATGCATTCACAACAAGAATATTAATTATCTTCCAATTACATCAGTATCTAATTTGTGCTCTGAAAATATACGTACCTCAGGAAATTAGTGCCAGCTTTTCCCAACTCTTAAGTAGGACTCCAGTGATAATAAGTTTTGCCAATGGACAAAATACTTGGAAAAAATGCAATGCAAGGACTGTGCTCTGTACTTTTCATTTTTATAATAATTTTAATTTCTTTGAAAACTATTTTTTCTCACAGTTTCTAGAACGTAAAATGCTGATAATAGAATTACACTGAAATAAACTTATAGATCCAATAAAATAGTTCTACACTATAGATAGTATAGTTCTATTTGGAGAGAATATTTCCTCTAAATAACAAAATGGAACACAGTTGACTTATCATACCAAGGACATAGGGAATGCATTGAAGATAGGCATTTTAGGAAGTCTACTTTGAGTTTCCAGAGAGCAGATAAGTGTTGAGTTTTATAGCCTGGCATTATAAAGAAGGTAAAATGATGTAATTCTTTTGCCCTCCAATCTGAGAATACTTAGAGAAAATGTCTCATGACACAAAAAAATAGAACCTGAATGACATTGAAAAATGTACAATTGATGTAATATACAGTTGCAACTTCCATAACCATCTTCACATCCTTACTCTGAAAGGGATATTCCAACCCAAGGCAAGTCCGAGAGTAAACTCCTATTACAGTTAATATCACCAGGATGATCTCCGAGGTATCGAAATATTATTTCCTTGTCACTCATTTTATGCCTACAGAAAACTTCTATTGTCAAATCAAAGCCAAGAGAGATTTCCACACTCTACTTTGTTCTTTCACAAAATAAAAGAAAAAAAGAAGGAAAAGGGGCAAAAGAAAAGGAAGTTTCATACAAAGAAACCTTTTTTTGTTCTTCAAAAAATTAATATAGAAATTTCATATGATCCCGTAATACTGCTACTGGGTTTTTACCCTCAAAAAATGAAAACATTGTTTCAAAAAGATATATGTATACCTATATATATTGCAGCATGATTTATAATTGCCAAATTACAGAAGGAGCACAAGTGTCCACTGAGAGATGAATGAATAAAGAAGATGTGGTATATGTATATGTATATGGTATTTATATGTATGTGTGTGTATGTGTGTGTATGTCTGTGTGTATATATATATGTATGTATGTGTGTGTATATACATATATATATATATAAAATAGAATATTAGTCAGCCATAAAAAAGAATGAAATATTTCCATTTGTGACAATATAGTTGAACCCGAAGGGGGGATTATGCTTGGTGCATTAAGTCAGTCAGAGAAAGACAAACACCACATGATTTCACTTAATATGTGGAATTAAAAAAACAACAACACAAAACAAGCAGAAGTAGACCCATAAACACAGAAAACAAACTGGTGGTTGCCAGAGGGGAAAGGGGTGGAGGGTTGGGCAAAATGGGTGAAGGGGGCGGGAGGTACAGGCTTCCAGTTATGGAATAAATAAGTCATGGGATGAAAGGCACAATGTAGGGAATATAGTCAATGGTGTTATAATAGCGTTGTGCGGTGACAGTTGGTAGCCATGCTTGTGAACACAGCATAACTTACAAAGTTGTGGAATCACTACATTGTACATCCGAAACTACTGTAGCACTGCATGTCAACTACACTTAATTTTCAAAAAAGCAGATACAACCACAAACACACACACATGCACACACACACACACACACACCACATAAAAAAGTAGTCAGTATTCTGTGTACAGAATAAATTAGTCTTTGAACAACAGAAAGAAAATTCAAACTCTGATTTTATTTTCTGTATACCATTTAAGTAATAATTTCCAATAAAAAATCATAATATATGGAACACACTTAAATATATGTGTCTAAGCACATATAAACGTATAGTTGTATGCTACTATAAGGCTTTCCACCTTGTAATCATGAGACTCTTGAACACTGAAAACAAACTGAGGGCTGAAGAGGGAGGAGGAAAGGGGATGAGGGGGGTGATGGTCATGGAGGAGGGCACCTGTGGGGAAGAGCACTGGATATTTTATGGAAACCAACTTGGCAATAAACTATTAATAAAAATAAAAATAAATTTATAAGAATTCAAAGGAAAAAAATAAAATTAAATGTAATTAACTTTATAAGCATTTTAAATAAAACATTGTATCTATTCTGTTTTAAAATGATTTTTATGTAATAAAGAGACAATGGATATTTTATGTGGAAAAAGTTTAGGAAGGAAAAAAGTAACAGGGATTCGTTTTATAGATGAGGCTTTTATTACTTTTAGATCATCCATTCTGAATGCATTATCATTACTGGACTGAAATATCAGGACACTTTTTAAGAAAAAAAAGCATGTATTTTTTCAATTAAACCACTAATAAATTTGGTGACTATTGATCAATTAGTATTAGTAGAGGACTTAAGTATGACTTCTCTAAAATACTTCAGATCTGCACTGCAGGAATGGTTGGTCATTTTGAGACAATTCCTTGTAAATTACAGGTAAGTATTCAGGTGAGTTGATCAGTAAGAAGACAGGGCATATGAAGAAACATAAAAATTAAAAACGGGACCTCGCAGATTAAATTAAAAGTGCCACAGAAAGAGCTGATACCATCCTGGCTGCTACTTACTTCAGGATTCATCTACCAACAAACAGCCTCAGAGATGTCCTTGAGACTTCTTGCAGCATTTTTAAAGGATTAAAAATTAAATGCAAAAACTCTATATTCTACTCTACTCTGTGGTTATAGTGTGAAACAGCCACAGACAACAAAGAATGCACAATACTTGGTGTCCATAATGTTTTATTTAGGGACAAGAAACGTTTCACATAATTTTCACTTGCCACAAACTATTCTTTTTTCAAAAGTTAAAATGTAAAAAACCATTCTTACCTCTCAACTAATGGGCTATAAAAAATAGGTGATAGGCCCAATTTGCCAATACGGAGCAATTTGTGGACTCCTGATTTTATATATTTTTTCTTTTTTTTAAGTTTATTTATTTATTTTGAGCAAGAGAGAGAGCAAGCAGGAGAGGAGAAGAGAGAAAGGGAGAGAGAGAATCCCAAGCAGGCTCCATGCTGTCAGCACAGAGCTCGAAGTGGGGCTGCAGCCCAGAAACCTTGAGATTAAGACCTGAGCCAAAATCCAGAGTCAGACACTTAACTGACAGAACTACCGAGGTGCCTTTAGGTATTCTTCTACTGTGACCTTTATTACACTGATACACAGCTGTTTACAGGATTACGTACTCAACAGACTGAATTCCCT
>NC_043713.1:15021847-15080868 GCF_006229205.1 Suricata suricatta
GGGCCATGAGATAGAGCCTCCGATGGGTTCCACACTGACAGCACAGAGCTTGGGATTCTCTCTCTCCCCCTCTCTCTGCCCTTCCCCTCATCTCTCTCTTTCTCTTTCTCTATCTCTCTCAAAAGAAATAAATTTTAAGTAAAAAAAATTAAAACATAGATCAGTTTGATGATAATCTAAGCTACATTTCAGTTTATTGTTTTGGGGAGTAAATTCTAGAAGAATCAATATAGAAAAAGGTGTTCAGGGTTTACAATGAATAAGGATGGTATCTAAAGAATTGGTTATGTTTCCAAGTGTCCTACAAAAATCGTTTCTCGCAGAAAGTGCTTTGGACTTGAAGATTGGAGAAAATTAAGTGAGATATCTTCCAACCATTGTTGGAGGTAAGCACCCAGCACAATGTCTGGAATGCTGTAAGCATTCAGTTTATTTAGGGAAGACTTACTAGTGGCAATGGTACCTAATTTGGATTTGATCATTGAGAAGGACTTGGATAAGGGAAGTTCTGAATCCAGTGGAAAGAGCAAGAGTTAATATGCCAAGGCAAGAAAACATGGAGATTTCTGGCGTAAAAAGCATGAAGAAGTTTGAATTCACTCTACTGAAGGTGAGCAATAGGTGAGAACTAATGTCAGAAATTGAGATCAAAGCCCAAGCACTGAGACATTGAAATACTAGACCTGTAATCAGCAAGCAAAGGCAAATCACCGAAATTTTCAGGAAGCATCTTTTGGGAGGCATACAAACTAACGCCTATATAAAACATACACTTATAAATGAGTTTATACAATAAATGCATATCCTTTTGCAAGTTTTCTTCCTTTTTCGCTTGCTCCGTACTTTATCCCTCACGTGAGCTGCCTCATCCCCCCACACAGATCCTCCCTCCACTCAATTCTGTTGCATCTAATATTCATTCACCCAATTTTTCTTCATGCTCACAAAGTCAGAGACATTCATATATGTTTCCATATACACAGAGTCATTTTTGCGTCAGTCTATGTTTTTGTAAAAGATTGCATCACAGTTATACCCACTTTGGGGCTTGCTGCTTTTCTCATTTAACAAGAACTCCTGAAAATCTCTCCAGAACCAACTCACCTGCTGTGATGTCATGTCTATCTTTTCAAGGGTTACATTGAACACTCATCATGTGTATGTAACCTAATCTTCTCAACCACTCTCATGCTGATGGCCATTTATTGTTTTCAATTTAAAGCACCAGAAATAATGCCACAGCAAACAACCTTGTATTTACATCTTTACCAATTGTGCTTTTTTTTTTACGTTTGTGGAATATGTTTCCAGAAGTAGAATTGTGGGTATAATGGTTATTTTAATTATAATGGATGTTTTTAGATGTCTCTGTAAAAGGTCAAAACATTTTACTTTTTGCTCAGCAATTACAAGAGTACCCTTCCTCTGGTGTCATATCAGCAAGTGTTAGGACTGGCCATTAATCAAGGGCCTGGCAAGAAGCAGATGGCGCTCTCAAATCTGTAAATTTGAGGAGAGTATAATAAAGGGATATTTTTTATTAAATTTTTTTAATGCTTATTCATTTTTGAGAGAGACAGAGACAGAGCGAGCGAGGGAGAGGCAGAGAGAGAGAGGAGACACAGGATCTGAAGCAGGCTCCAGGCTTTAAGCTGTCAGCACGGAGCCCGACCCGGTGCTCAAACTCACAAACCGTGAGATCGTGACCCGAGCCAAAGTAGGACGATTAACCGACTGAGCCACCCGGGCCCCCCTGATATTTCCAAAGATGTTGGCAGGAGGAAGGGGGAACCCACAAGAGATCACTGCCAGAACTGGTCACAGCTGGGAGGTCTTACCACCTCTGAGCCTAAAGAAGAAGAGAGGGAGCAGAGAAGGCCAATAAGTAACCTGAGTTTGATGGAGGGAGCAGGAAAATAAATACCCAACCTCATTTCCATCTCCCAATAGCTGCTGCTACTGCTTTCCACTGCACAAACCCAACTGGAGCCAGCGGACAATGGAGTGAAAGAGGCCACCAGTTCATAGGAGGCTGGCGGGGCACAGAGCGGCTGGGCGAGGATGGAAAGGGGTTCTGGAGGGGCAGACAGAGGACATTCCACACAAGCCCTTCAGATCTTCTCAGTATAATTGGTTGAAAGGACTAGTTCAGTGTTACATTAGTGAGTCCCGCGCCTACTGCTAAAGAATTTGTGCATCCTAGCACGTATTTCCTGGACTTGTATAGTCAAGCTTCTGTGAAGTTTCTCGCATTCCTCACACATTTTTCATTGGGTATTTGAGTTTGTTTCTTCCCATTTTACAACAGCTGCTAGTACAGTTTCTGTCATGTTCCTTTTCTAAATCTTTGTTCTCTCTTGATTTAGGTTACACATTCCTTTTCCATATCTAAATTTTTCAAAAAACTCATGCAATTCTGGGGCACGTGGGTGGCTCAGTCGGTTATGCATCTGCCGTCAGCTCAGGTCATGATCTCATGGTTTGTGGGTTTGAGCCCCACATCGGGCTCAGTGCTGACAACTCAGAGCCTAGAGCCTGTCTTCAGATTCTGTGTCTCCCTCTCTCTCTGTCCCTCCCCTGCTCATGCTCTGTCTCTCTCTATATCAAAAATAAATAAAAACAAAATCTTTTAAAAATTAAAAACTTATGAAATTCAAATATACTTCATTTTGTTTAATAGATTCTGGATTTCCAGTTTGAAGAAAGAAAATGGCCTTCACCTACAGATGGCATCTTATATCTCTTACATTTGTAATATTTTTAACAAGTATGATTCATCTGGAATCTGTTTTTATATGCGGTCTAACCAGATGTGCACTTTTAATCTTCCAGAAGGCTAGCCAGCTGTGTCAGTACCATTTACTTGATAAAGCATCCTATAATTAATAAATTGAACCATCATTTTTGCATGTATTAAAATTTCATCTACACTGAAACTAATTTCTGGATAGTCTTTATTTTTTCCTGTAATCAGTTTGTCTATTCAAAGATCAAGACTGAAAAGATTTAATTACATCAGTTTTATAAGGGTGATCTAGCATCTAAAGTAGAAGTCACCCACCAGTGTTTTTTGTCATACTTTTATTGGATACTTTAAATCATTTATTAGTGAAATGTCATATCATTTCTTAGTAAAATAAATACACTGAGTTCTAATTGGAATTGCGTTATTCAATATATTAATTTTGGAGTATTGATATTTTAATGACAATAAAACGTTTCATTAGCAATATGGCAAGTTCCTAAATTTTTTCAAATAATATTTTCTATCCATCTGTCTCACAGCTTTCTTCATAAAGGCCTCGATTTTTTCTTATTAAATCTCTTCTTAAGCTTTTTAAACTTTTATTGCTATTGGGGATGGAAATTCTTTCCATTTCTACTTTCAGTAATCTATTGCTAGAGTTGAATCACGTTTATCAGGCTCCCAGACAATTTTACCAAATTACGTAATTACAACAGCTTTATTTTAGTTTCTTGAGTTTTGCAGGTACAGAATCATACTATCAGAAAAGAGATAATTTGAGCACTATTTGTCCAGTTTTTGTTAGCAATATTTCACATATGTGAATGTCTAGAGAATAATAAAATGAACATTTCCCCTACTCCCAGCCCAACTAGGAAAACACTAGAGATATGACTGCATGCTCATGTCTACTCTCCCCTCACTCCTTTCAACCCCTCCCCTACCGAGATCTGCTATCCTACGTGATTTCTGGGAATATATGCATTGTCAACCCCAGGAACGTATGTACTGCTAAAAACACAGTTAATTTTGTACATCTGAAAGAGTATCACACTGTGTCTATCTCTCTGCAATTCTTTTTCATTCAACATTAGGTGTCTGAGATTTATTCATGATAAAACATGTAGTTCTAATTTTTTGTGTTCATTGATATCTGCTATTTCATTGAAGGAACACATGATACGTTTGTCCATTTTCCTGTCATTAGTGTTTCAGGGTGATTTTTGTTTCTATTATAAAACCTGCTGTTATGGGGTCTTTTATGCATATGAATCAGACTATGTATCTAAAAGTGGAATCCCTTGATTGAAGTCTATTTTTATCTTGAAAGACCATCGACAAACAGCCCTCGAGTGGATTTTGTGTCCTTTTGCTATTTTATACTTCCATCAGCAATTCCTACCCCCCTCTCTCTAGCCAGCACTTACAATATGCATTTTAAAAATTGCTACCAATACAATGGGTACAAAATAGTATCTCATTACAGTTTTGATTGGCAACTTTCCAATATGTGAGCATATTTTTAAAATATATTTATTGGCTATTAAGAATTCCACTTTGGTAAATTATCACTTTATGTCTTTTATCCATTTTTCTCAAGAGTTGTTTGTCATCTCTTATTGGTTTGTCAGAGATCTTTATGAGTTCTAAAAATAACCTCTGGCCACTATATGCTTTGCAAAATCTTTTCCTGGGGCCACTGGGTGGCTCAGTCTGTTAAGGATCCTACTTCAGCTCTGGTCATGATCTCATGGTCCATGAGTACGAGCCCCACATCGGAGCCTGGAGCCTGCTTCAGATTCTGTGTCACCCTCTCTCTCTGCCCTTGCCCTCTTGTGCTCTTTCTCTCTCTGTCTTTGAAAAATGAATAAACCTTAAAAAAAAATCTTCCCCCCATCTGTGGCCTTCTTTTGGTGGTTGTGGTGGTGGTGAAATAATTTATTTCTCTTCAATAAAGTCTAAAAACTCCATGAGTAAAACAAATTCCCATATTTCAGTGCTAGAACACTTATTGGCATTAGGTGGTACCCAATAATTTTTGGATGAAATATTGAACAAAATCTCTGAGTTCTCTAGGTCTACCATAACTCTGGTTTTTAAACAGCTACTGTCCTTGAGTTTGGTATCCTAGGATCCCAGTGAATACCGTATTGATTTTAACAACATATATTAAAATTTAGAAGGAACGGCAATATGTATCTTCTTGGCTACAGCCTCACACAGTACTAAATGAAAATCAGCATAGAAAAAGTATTGGAGTACTGGCTGCTTGAAAAGAATAATCCAGGTCTTTCACATAAAATGAGAAACTAAAATTTATTGAAAGTTTTCCAAGTATCTGAAAGGAAACTCAATAAAGAGTAAGAAGACCAGACATATCTGCCAATAAAATTTTAAAGGTTTGATATAGGAAATTACATATCTTTATTATTTTTCTGACTTTGAAGGAAAGACCTACAAATAAAATTGTAATAGCCTTCACCTCAAAAGGCATCAAACTAACATGGTATTTCTCAGACTTCCTAAAATGTAAAGCAAAGCATTGTGGGAGGCATGCGTCTAAAGTCAAATAAGACTCAGATTTGAGTTTTGATTCTATTTTTTGCGATGTATTTAATTCTCAGTCCCTTCATTTCTTCAACTGAAAAATAATAATCTTATCAGATAGGACTGTCGTGAAAAGAGTTTATATAAAGCACTATCGTGAATGGTTCACATTGGATGCTTGATCCTCATATGATAGATCACTCCCCAGATAAAGCTAATGCAAGGCCCAAAAAGAACAAATGTCTTTAATTTCAGACTTTTGGAACTACTGTAGCCCAGAAGCAATCAAATACACCCTTTACAGATGCATCTAAAGGAAGACTATATGCGCAAATGAAACAGAAACAAGAAGATAAAGGAAGGGGAAAATCAAAAGTAATAGACTCCTAAGACTCTCTGAGCAGAGTAGAGTAATTGACAGGCCAACAATTACACAGCAACAGCCAACATTAGGCAGAACAGGCGAGAGAACCAACTGTTACATGCACCTTAACACGGGACAGACAAGCACTCTTCCAAGGTGCTTGTCCAAAGCAAAACCACAAAGTACTCTATTACTTCCTGCACGTTGGCAAACTGAGCTGTGTGTGTTGCCATGAAATTACTTTATGACAAATGACACTTTGACCTTTGGGTGGAATTTGAAGTCCCAAGTATTGTAAATTTTTTGTCACTGAGAATATTTTACACATCTAGCATATAATAAAGACTCAGAGATAATCTGTTGAATGAATACATGCATAACCAAAACAACCAAGAAACAAAAGGAGTGAAGGCAAGAAAATGTGGAATTCTGCTCTACAGTTTTATCTCATCTGCATCAGGGTTCAGGTAGTGCATAGTTTTAGGGCTAACTATACATCCCAATTTGCTCAGGATTGTCTCCGTTTTTACCTGTCACATTTTTAATTTTATTTTTATTTATTAAAAAATTTTTTAATGTTTACTTATTTTTGAGAGAGAGAGGGCATAAAGGGGGGAGGGTCAGAGAGAGAGGGAGACACAGAATCCAAAGCAGGTTCTGGGCTCTGAGTGATGAGCACATAGCCCAATACGGGACTCAAACCCACAAACTGTGAGATCATGACCTGAGCCAGAGTCTGGTGCTTAACTGACTGGGCCATCCATTGTCACATTTTTATTAATAGCATCACTTTTTATGCTCAAAGGTGTCCTGATCTGGATGATAAGGACATGACCATTCTTCGTGTCAAAACTTAATATATAACCAAATGCTTAATAAATAGGAGCTTTAGAAATAGAAAAATCCCCACATGTACCTTATTATTTCCTATATTCTCAGATGTGTCTAAAGATAATTGGAGTTTTCTTTATAAATTATAATATTCAGAGAATGCTTTTCATGATTAATTCTCAATAAAAAGTAAAAAAAAAAAAAAAGAAAAGAAAAAAGAAGAAGCCTTTATGTCATTGGATACTTACAAGACTATAGTAAAAGATTTTCAGTGACCAAATATAATACACTGTCCAGGAGATCACCTGAGTCTTAAGAGTATTGTTTTAGTCACATGGAAAATCTAAAATATTACAGAGAAATAATAAGCAAAGATTCTGGCTGCCAAAGAACTTGGTTTCTTTGTCAGAGATCTCATTCTGAGCCCCATATATCCTGATCTGTGTTCTATACACGTAATTTTCTTGTCATAGAACTATAAAAAATTGACAATCAAGGAAATATTTTAAATTATCAGTTGTGGGGCACCTAGGTGGCTCAGTCAGTTAAGTGTCCTACTTTGGCTCAGGTCATGATCTCATGGTTTGTGCGTTTGAGCCCTGGGTCAGGCTCTGTGCTGACAGCTTGGAGCCTGGAACCTGCTTCAGATTCAGTGTCTCCCTCTCTCAGCCCCTCCACTCCTGCTCTATCTCTCTTTCAAAAATAAATATTTAAAAAAATTAAAAATAATAATAAATTATCAGTTGTAATACTGTCTATTTACAGAATAAGACAACAGGTCTTAGAGACATCATTGATAGAGTTTTTTTATTTTTTACCTAAAATAAACCCTTTGGTCTCTATTCACTGTTTAGCCAAGATATTATCATTTCCATTAGTTTATTATGATAATGATTTGTTAACATTTTTCTGATTGTCTCTTGTTTAAAAAAATTTTTTAATGTTTGATTGAGACAGAGAGAAAGAAAGAGAGACTGTGAGCAAGGGAGGGACAGAGAGAGAGGGAGACACAGAATCTGAAGACAGGCTCCTGGCTCTGAGCTGTCAGCACAGAGCCCAAGGCGGGGCTCAAACCCATGAACTGTGAGATTGTGACCTGAGCCACCCAGGCGCCCCATTTCCTGATTGTTTCTAGAGGCTCAAAGTCCCTGATTTTAAGTACAGTTTGTTTGTTTCTTTTTAAATGGGCTACACTCTGTTGCTTTGATCATCTTCTTATACTCCTTTAGAAAATGATTATTTCAAAACTTTGGTGTTCCATGCATGAGGATACCAAAACAATTCTACTAATTGTTCAGTATAGAAATCATTAAGGAATTGAGGTTAGTGTTTAGAAAATTTTTAATTATTTTTATTCCTGCCAATGTTATATTACTGGTTGGGCTTGTGTACAGCAAAATTACCTGAGAAGCAAAATACTGCTTCAGAAGAAACTGCATCAGATTTGTAATCACTACTTAGATAATATGAAAAATAGTGATAGCTTAAACATTTTTTGTTTATTTATTTTGAAAGAGAGCATGCAGAGAGGAGCAGAGAGAAAGGGAGAGAGAGAGAGAGAGAGAGAGAGAGAGAGAGAGATTCCAAGCAGGCTCCACACTGCCAGAACAGAGCCCCATGTGGAGCTTGATCCCACCAACTAGAAGATCATGACCTGAGTCAAAATCAAGAATCGGAGGCTTAACTGACTGAGCCACCCAGGCGCCCCCAATATTAATAGTCTTAATTGAGCCCTTGATCTAGGCTTTAATACTTCACGTGTCCTATCTCCTCTAATTACCATAAGAACTTTCACAATACTGATTATAACCTTGATTATACATTAGTTTTATCATCCACTGACTATCATTACAACAATGATTCTCCATATGTATACAACAGGAATCTGAGTCACACATTGGTTAAGGAACTTGGCCAAAATCACATAAGCCATTAAGTGGTAGAGTTGAATGTGTTATTTACTGCTGTGTAACAAATTACCACAAACCCAGTGGCATCAAACAACATATAATTATTATCTCACGTTGCAATGATACAGGAGTCTGGGCAGGGCTTAGCTGGGTCCTCTTCTTCCTGTCTCATAAGGCAACGTGTTTGCTGTAGTTTATTGGTTACACACAAATTACAAATTCTTCCAACGCTCAAAGAGAGTCATTGGGAGTCACTCTTGTGTGAGCTGTCCACGTGGGAATATTAACTCAATATATGGTTTCCAGGCCCACATGATGGACACCTGCGTCTCACCATAGACTTCCTCTGGGTGAACAGGGAAGGTGTTTTGATTGGTTTTTCAAATTTGTATCCTTTATTGAGGTAAAATTCACATAGCTTAAAACTCATCATTCTAACCATTTTGAACATTCAAAATGTTGCACAAATCTCATCACTTTCTAATTTAAGAACATTTTTTATCATGTGAAAAAAAGAAAACCATACCCACTAAGCAATCACTCCCCTTTCCCTTCTCCCCACAGCTCTGGCAGCCACTAATCTGCTCTCAGTATTTATGGATTTGCCTGTTTCTTATATAATACGTGGTCTTTTGTGTCTGGCTGTTTTCACTTAGCATAATGTTTTCAAAATTCACCCATGCTATAGCATGTACCAGTACTTCTTTTTATGGCCAAGTAATATTTTATTGTATGGGTATCCCACATTTCAGTTAGCCATTAGCACTTAGGTTGTTTCTACATTTTTGCGGGATTTTTTGGTTACAAACATTCAGGTGCAGATCTCTGATTGAACATGTTTACAGTTTTCCTGGGTATAAACTTAACCTTTTCTGGGTCATATGGAATTCTGTTTTCCTTTCAAGAAAAATGGGTAAATTATTTTCCAGAACAGGTGTACCATTTTATGAAAATGAAGGTTCCAATTTTCCCATGTACTTGCCAGCACTTTTTATTTCTGGGGTTTTAAAAATAATTATTTTAGCCATCCTACTGAAAGTAAAGTGGTACCTCACTAGGGTTTTGATTTTCATTTCCCTAATGACTAATGATACTGAGAATCCTTTCATGGGATTATTGGCCATTTGTATAACTTCTTTGGAAAAGCATCTATTCAATTCCTCTGCCTATTTTTCAAACGTGTTGTTTGCCTTTTTGTTGTTGTGTTGTTAGAGTTCTTTATATATTCTGGAAACAAAGCCATTAGCTCTGGAATTCCTACAGCCCTTACAGCTTTGAAGTCATATAGCCTCTTCAAAAAAATATGACTCCACTGTAGCTATGTTACCTCAATTACAGGTTACTAATCAATTACAGATTGAAAGCATAGTATATTTAATTCATTGGACTTCGATTTTGGAATAAACACAAATGGTTGTTTTAATGCACTCTAGCAGGCTAGTAGGGAATAATTTTGCCAAAGAGAGTTTTGTTTATGTATTCCTCAATCATACCAAGTTATTTGACCCATTTCAAAGAAGGCATTATATATGAAATGTTGAAAAACATTCTAAAATTCTGATTTGTCCTTCTCTAATGCCTCTTGCTATTCATGTGGATAGAATGCATTAGGCTAAAGCCTTCTATGGACAGGAAACCCTGACCCTTTGTACGCAGGAGATGTGCAGTAGAATTTAGTAACTTTAAACATTAATATTGCTGAAATGGGACATGGGATAAACATCTATGTAAAGTCATAAATTCCCAACTAAGAAATTTCAACATTATCTGGCAAGTAAGTGAGGTGTTTGGGGAGAGGTTACATGTAAAGGGTAGTTACATTTTAAAAATCATATTATTCTTTACCTAATTTAAAAATTAATAATTGATAAGTTAATTTATTCACTAATGGTTAAAAACATTGACTTCACAATAACACATTGATTGTAGTTCCTTAGACTTAAAAATTGAAGTCCAGCAAGATCGTTAAAACTGTCTCAAGTAAAAGAAATACTAAAACAATTTTTAACACATAAACATCTAATAATTCAAGTGAAATAGACGTTTTTGACAGTGCACTCAGGAAATAATGGTCAAATTTTCAAGAAAATGTTTGCTTCCAATGGAAATTGGATAAAAAATAAGTGTGTGATAAATTTTGTTGAGTGAACCAAGATTTATTTTCCCAAAGGAAAAATACAGAGTTATAAAGAAAACTAAATTATGATGTAGTTCATTGAAGGGTAATACCTACTCTAGGGACTTCATTCAAAATATGTCCTAATCTTTTCAGGCCACAAATTTTAAAAGGAAAACTCGTTTTCTAGTTAAATAGGCATGTTGTGCTATAGAATATTTCATTACCTATCTTGATGTAAGTGTCCTAAAGATTTCATAAGATCTTATTTACTGGAATTTCAATTTGTCATGTACTATGAAGCATAGGTAACTACAGCTTAAGACTGTGAGTTGTACATATTTGTGATTTTTTTCCATTTAATATTAGTCCCTCTTCCACCTGTGATATTGTCAGAAAGACCAACTCAACAGGCATTAAGTGGTGAAAAAATAGCTAACTATAGCTAGGTGTAATTGATTATAAGAACAAGTGAATTTAAAAATAAACTAAAAAAATAAGTTCATCTCCATCACAATGCTAGCAAAACTGCTTCTCTTAAAGAAGAGTATAAACACTGTGTCTATGTCTCATCTCTTCCAGGATTCCTGGGTCTCCACCTGTGTAACAATTTTCTTTTACCTGGTATATAAATAATCAAGGGACAACTTTAAAGTCCATTTCAAATGTACAGACTCTTGAAATCATACTTTACAATTCATAGCAACCCAATACTTAATTAATCAAAACTTCCTTGTACTAAGTTATTCTTACCTGCATTCTCAGTCATTCTGGTGTGGAGAATGCAGATAAACAAAGATCCTCTTTCTATCTTTAATGTCATTTTGAAGGAATAGGGAGGAGACAGTGACATAGAAATCACCATAGTGCAACACAGAGTGGGGAAGCACTACAGTAAAGCTGTGATCACATTCCTTAGGTCACGCTAATCTAAAGAGCACACCAGGGACACATGATTAGTAATAAAGCATTCTTGGCTGCCTCTGCCCCAACCCTCAACTGCAGGAAGTCTAGTTGTTCAACCCCAATTGTGCACAAACAACGCTGGCAGCCATATTACTTCCTCACTTCCTGCTTTCTTGGCTAGCCTCTAATCTGCACGGGGGTAGGGGCTAAGGACATGGGAACCCATGCCTATCTGGTTTATCATTATATTTCTTATAACTAATACAACACTGTATTCATAAACATGGGTCCATGGGTCAAGAGTCCTACAGAGCTAAGCCTCCTGTGACTGTGCTCTCCACTTCCTGTGGCATTCACCTTTTTCCACCCTTGCCACTACGGCGGTGTTGTTGACCTGGGGCAGCTTCAGTGTGTGTTGATAGTTTCAACCACAGCTTGATGCTTCATGTTCTCTCCCACTTTATTTTCTTTCCATGTGTACCTCCTTAAACATGCCATGTCCAATCTATGCTCCACCAATTACTCAGTGTAACTTATCTATAGCATAGACAGGACAGAAAAACTTATAAGTGACATTAGCTTGAATGCACTCACGGTGCCACCCCTTCACTATGGGATCTGGACATGGGTCTAAGGAGGCTGGAATAGAGGCAAATCTTCAGTGATACACCAAACTCACATTTCCCTCAAACATGGACTCATCTTCTTTGGACCAGGTCTGTGAGCCTAGATTTTCCATGCTCTTTGAGTAAGTTATTTTCCAGGAAAGCCCTTAAATATCATTATATAGTCCATGTAGCTTAAGTTACCTAGAGTTCCAAATAAATCTAAATTCTGGTGTGAATTCCTGAGAGACACACTACCAAGGACTAATATTGAAATGTTTAAATCAAATGAATCATTCTGAATTGCTTATAGACTAACTCAGAAATCATGAAAAATTATAATAAATTGGACCACTTGACAATGTAATTACCTAGCAGAATAATGGACAGAATAAATCTTGAAATCTAAAGAGAATAATTATTTATTGAATAATCAAATGATCTTAATTTGAAATCCAGATGAGTCATTTCTGAGCTCCAAATATGTTAAAGATGAGTTTGGGTAAGGTATAACCCCTGAGTCCTAGATTTCTCATACATAAAGATTAGATAACATTATTTATTTATAGGTTTGTTTGAAAATCAAATGATACAGTGGCATTGAAAGCAACTTGTAAATTAACACAGTGCAAATAATAATTGTTGATTTCCTCCTTTACCCTCACATGCTCTTATAATTTCCTCTCTGCCTACTTTCAAAGCTTTAGTGCTAGAGGAAAATTGGCCATGCTGCATGGAATCTTAGCACACCATTGTTTTTCAAAGCACACAATCTAAACTTCAATATGGCTCATAATGAAACCTTGATCTTTGTTCTCTGATAATGTCAAACTTCTGGAACTCATTCAAAAGTTACTAATTTTCTATCTATATTGTTGTGAGGCCATAAATTCCTTAATCAAAAAAATAGGATAACCAGAATATTGTAATGTTCTCTAGAATAATGTTTTTCAAATTTCTTTGACAGTTTCCCATGTTAAAAATTGATTTTGCATTGAGTTCAGTACATTTATACAGTTACACACACACATATAAACCCCCAAGGCTCTCCGGTAACAATACATAATTCTTTTAAAATATATGTAATTTTATTTATTTTTATATTTTAAATTTTTATATAGTTTATTTTTGAGACAGAGAGAGACAGAGCATGAGTGGAGGAGGAGCAGAGAGAGAGGGAGATACAGAATCTGAAACAGGCTCCAGACTCTGAGCTGTCACCACAGAGCCTGATGCAAGGCCCAAACCCACAAACTGCAAGATCATCACCTGAGCCAAAGTTGGACACTTAACCAACTGAGCCACCCAGGCGCCCCTAAATATATGTAATTTTAATAGAAGTGATGCATTTATTTTCTCATCTATTGTATCCTAATTTTTAAAGTATTTCTTAAACTAATATTACTAATTACTATTATTACTAATTGCTGTTATGATTACTAAATATTGGCTAACTATTATTTCATAACCCATTACTGGTTGTGACCTGTAGTTTGAAAAATAATGCTTATATTGTGAAGGCTTATTCCTGTGAGACATCTTGCTGTAAATAACAGAAACCTAATCTTGCTAAGTTAAGTAGAGCATGAATTTATGAGCAGGATACTAGATATCACACAGTCAACAAAGAAGGAACAGGAATTCAGGCCATCTACTGGGTAGCAGAGATGAAAGCCAAGATCCTGCCATAGTACCCATCGAGTTAAGTACAACCACTGTGCTGCCATCACTGGCTGTTCACTAGGGATGCCACCAGCAGTGAATGTCATTCCACCTCCTTGGCTACTGGTGCATGAATCTTGGTTCTACTGCTGTGGCTTCAAGTAATTTTTCTTGTCCCTTTCTGTGTGTATGTTATCTTCCTCCATTCTGGGCAGAAGCATATATTTGGCTTGCAACACTTCATGTGTTCAGCAAGGATATCTACATGCTAAGCTACCAAAAAATAACAAATGTATAGCACAAGGTTCTTTCCAACCTCTGATTACTTATTATTATAACTCAGTGGACTCGGTGGCATCTTCAGTCACCAATAGTTTACTCTTTATCTCCTTTTTGGCCAACAGCAGTGCAACGCAGACTGGAGGAGAAAGGACAGGAAAAGAGACTTTCTGAATCATCCCTTACCCTCTGGTGGTCAATAGGACAAGATCTCTGCTGTGAAAACAGAAGGAGTACCTGCTGATCAGATGGAGTCTGAGGTCCTGAAGCAGATGCCCTGCTCCTCTACCCTTTTCCACCCTTCTCTGTACCACCCTCCAGACTGACCTACATGAACCATATAAGTTTCCCTTGGCCTTTGGTTGGGTTTGGTGAAAGAAGACCCTACCAGAAGGAGGTCGGAAAGTAGGGAAAGAGTGAGGTCTGTGCATTCATTTCTCATCACCTTCCATGTGAGTTGGCCTTGAGCTTGCTGACCCTCCTTTGAAGGTCATTGATTCTCTGAAGGCATCTTGACCCCCCAGGAACCTCTCCTTCTAGGCTCTAGAAACTCTTACCTTCTCTGATTTCTTCAGGTAACTTCCTGTCTCTAAACTATCTACACACATGTCTTAGGAAATAGACTCCTTAGTAAATAACCTCTCTGTGAATTACCCTATTTCAAGTATGTCACCTGCTTCTTCTTGAAAGTCTGGCTAATACAGATCTTATCTCAACCTTGCCAAAATTACATAGGCTTGGTTAAGTCAAAAATTATTTGATCGCAACTCTTCATCTATAAAATGTATAAAATAAGAATAATTGTTAAGAATATGATTACATAGGTTATGATAAATATAAAAATGCTGAAAAGTATTCTGTAGACTATCATTAGGAATAGTATCAAATTAATATTGAGATATAACCAAATTTTGATTGTAAAGATCAAATGTAATAACAGATAATAAAACATATTATTTGAAGAATAAAATGGACATAATAAAATTCTCTCACCCCACTTCATTTCATTAAAAAGACTCTCAACACTGTTATTTTTATTAATCATTTTAATTTCAAGGAGAAACAATAAAATCCTGGACATGTGCCAATGATATCACCACCCTTATTAACTGAGTAGACTAATTTGATTAAAACTTTTAATTGACAGATGTGAGGGCCATCTGGCTGTAACATCTGTCACCCCATTGATCACCACCATTGTTTCAGCTGATCTGGCTGGCCAGGCGTGTGTCCCCTTCCTCCCACCCCACTTCATGAGCCTTCCTCCCCAAGCTGCACACTTGACTTGGTCAAAAAGGACCACACCTTCCCTGTTGCAGGAGGACTGTTCTTCAGTCCAAGGTACACAGGGAGCTGTGCTCCCCCTGCCAGAACCTCTAGACGAGCCCTCAAGGTCCATTCGTAGGAGAACGTTGGATCGTTAAATTTCCAAGTCCCCAGACACATCCCAATGGGTCGCTGCATGGGGCAGTCGCCTTACTTTAATACAAGAAAGGGGAAAAAAACAACCCAATAAAACAATTAATTGTCTGGCAAAATTAATTCCTTCATGAAGAAAACATTTCAGAGCGCCACAGAGGACGCCATCTTTGAAACTGTAAACCATGTTTTTGTTTGTTCCCAGAGCCGAGACAGAGAATAACATGGAAATGTTGAATATGGTTTCAGTTTTCCTCACTCTGTTGTACCTTAGAGATGCCCCAAGAGAGATGAAGGTCCCTGGTAGCCATGGCAATGTGCTTGTGGAAGAGTCCCAGAGCTCCGGAAAGGGTCTACACGGAGGAGCTTACTGTCGCTAAAGCAGCAGCTTCAATACACGACACATAGAGGGCAACTCCTGGAGACTTCAAACGACACATGAGCGGCATTCTACTTTCCACAGGCCAAGATGGAAAGAAGCCATGGAAATTGTGTTGTTTCTCTTAATGCTATCTGTTCATCTGTACTCTCGGAAGTTTTAGGGAAAGCTGTGCCTCCTAAAAAGGCAAAGCATAAGTCTGTAACACCCACCCTCAATCTTTTGATGCACATCCTATTTCCTACCAGTATCTTTCTCCTTCTCTCTGCTTCCACATACTCTATTCACTACTTAGGGGCAAATTATTTGGGGGTAATGCAAGGTAGCTGCTCTAACAAATTCACATTCCAAACTTTTCAGTGACTCAAATGTGGTAGAGTCATTTGTAACGGCACATGTGTGTGTGGAGAGAAGTTTCTCCAACATCGATCTGTTTGTTCCAAAGTCGCCAGGGTCATCTCTACCTATTCACTGGAAGGGAAACAACACAGATCATCTTCTTGTGAAATATTTTAGGACCAGGACAAGAAAATAATTTCTACAAATGTTTCATTAGTGCTCTGTCACCTGACCCTACTTAACCACAAATATATTCTAGCCGTGTTTCCAGAAAAGAAGGGAAACAGGTTTTGATTAATACTTAGCAAATGCTGTCATAACAAATTAATCCTGTTTTTTTCCACTTAGTTAACATGATCTTTAGCAACTTTTGAGGAAATCGGATTCAACAGTCTCACAAGACCCTGTCATATGGATGTATGGTAATAAATTATTTCCTCAATTAGAAATGTATCAAGTTTGAGAGCAATATAAATCACACTGCTATGAACATTTTTATACTTTAACTCTGATTTATCATAAGCTCACTTCCTCAGACAGTATGTATAAAAAAGGAAAACAAAGGCTCAGAACATTTCAAAGTGTCTTGATAATCTTGCAAATTGCTCTCTGGGAAGACAGATTGATTTATATTTCCATGGGAAAACATAAATGACCATACCCTTGCTGGTACTAATTTACATCATCTTGTTCATACTCACAATCTTGATAACCAACTCAGCAAGAGTACTGGTTGAAAGTACATTTCACTGAATATTAGAGTGGTTAGATACATTTTCACAAATGTCTCTGCATTCATGTTTTCTCTTTCGAATGTTTCTTTTCATATGCTCTGTATATTACCTGTTAAGGTATTCTGAATACGAACATTTTATATGTATCATCTATATGTGAAGTCTATAAACCCACTGAATTTTATGCCACATTTGTTTCAAAATTTCAACCAGGTATTTTTGGCTTTTCAATGTTGTAAGCTTTTCGTTTGTAAATGTAACAGCTAATTTTATGCATCGACTTGATAGACCAAGGGGCAACCAGATGAAATATTGTTAGTTGTGCCTGTAACAGTGCTCATGGATGACAGTTAGCATCAGGTCAGCACACTAGGTGGAGAGCCTTCCCCAGTGTGGGGGTGGGGGACGTCATCCAATCTGCTGTGGGCAGAACAAAAGACACAGGAAAGAGACATTTGCCCCCTTTTTTCCTGCCTCACTGCTGGAGCTAAAATGTCTCATCTCATCTTCTCTTACCCTTGGGCTTATCTTTACATCAGTGGCTCCCCTCACGCTCAGGCTTTGGGACATCGACTGAGTTGCAGGTGGCTTTTCGGGGTGTTCAGATTGTGAATGGCAGCTATGGGACTTCACATTCTCCATAGTTACGTGAGCCAGTTCCTCCTTTCATATGTATGCATGCACATACATACATACACACACATACATCTTACTGGCCCTGTTGACCTGTGACTGAGAGAGTAAACAGCCACACATGTACACGTAAGTACATACATGCAAGGGACAAAACTGTAAAAGAAATAATCTAGGCAATAGCATCCTCTCTCAAAATAAGCCAAAGACTAATCTTTAAGAGTATTGCTACTTTTTCTTCCTTCCTTTTTTTAAACATTTAACTACTTAATCCATCTTGATCTGATTGTGAAATAGAATGTAAACCAAAAAAAAAAAAAGAGAGAGAAAAATTAAACACTTTACTCACAGCTAGCTTGCCAATTTTCCCAACATAGTTGATTAAATAATCATTGAATCATCCAAGGAATTATTGAAAAATCATTAAACCTTCATTTTGTTTATTTTGCCACAGATGAGATTAATCTGATGAATCCATGTGATAATTGAGGGTATGCTTATTAGCAATATTGATCATCACTTTATCATCAGCACTTAATATTTAACAAGAAAAATAAACAGCATTTGCCACTTAATTTCCAGTGTTATACATTTTTATCTCAAAATGTTATATATAAGTGATCATTGTAACTAGGAAAGTTGTCAAATAGGGAGTGAAAATGAAGCATCTGGACTAAATCAGATGCTCATTACAGCAGAAGAAAAGAAAATGATTTTTCTTTTTCTTTTTTTTAAAGTTTATTTATTTTGAGAGAGAGAGAACGAGCATGTGCAAGTGGGGTGAGGCAGAGAGAGGGAGACTGAGAATCCCAAGAGAGCTTCCTGCACTGAGCCCCATGTGGGGTGTGATCTCACAAACCCTGAGATCATGACCTGAGCAGAAATCCTGAGTCAGATGCTTAACCAACTGAACCAACTAGGCACCCTTGATCTTGTTTTCTCTAAAAGACCATTTTCTAATATAAATGATCTCCAATATATGCAAGTAAAGAAGTCTGGCTAAAGGACCAACACAAGAAATCCATTTTCTGAGAGAGATGAAGATTAGTTGAACCATCTTTCCCCTTCTCAGCCCTTCACTGGGAACCATTCCAATTACAGATTTAAAGCAAAATCAAAACTCTTCTATAAAAATAATGCTATACAGAAATAATTAGAATGCAATTGAGAAACTGTGACAGCACCCCAAAGACTTTCCATCAGTTAATACTTTTTACTGAATAACAAAGAACTCTAACATTGAATCTTAGCAACACTAAAATAATTTAGGATACTTGAGTGTATATAAAATACTCATCCATGGCCTTAAATATAAGAGGAAGGTTGATTCTGTTTAGGAGTATAGATAATAAATTAAAAGCACCTGCCACAGCTATCAGTTGGTATTTGTCTGTATCTATTACAGCCCATAGACACCCAACAATCCATTAATTCCACTCCTAGGTCAATATCTAATAGAAATGTGTGCCCAAAAAAATGTAGACAGGAATGCTGACCAAAACGCCACTCATAACCTCACAGAACTGGATTAATCGTGGGGCATTCATTGGAATAGTATAGAACAATGAAAGTGAACTAACTATTCTATAATGATAGTATTAATAAATCTCTCAAACAAAACATTAAAGGGGCACCTGGGTGGCTCAGTCCATTGAGCATCTGAATTCGGCTCAGGTCATGATCTCATAGTTTGTGGGTTCGAGCCCTACATCAGTCTCTGTGCTGACAGCTAGCTCAGAGCCTGGAGCCTGTCTTCAGATTCTATGTCTCCCTCTCTCTCTCTGACCCTCCCTGCTCATGTTCTCTCTCTCTGTCTCTCAAAAATAAATAAAAAACATTTAAAAATTAAAAAAAATTAAATGACATCAGCAAGAATACATACGGTATAATTCTATGTGTACTAATTTAAAAATAGCCCAAACTAATCTATGGTATTAAAAGTCAAAATAGTGGGTACTTTATATGTGATTGCTGATATGGGAAGGGGGAAGGAGCAAGGGAAGTACAAAACCACACAAATAACTGTTCTAAGAAAAAATATGTATATGATCCCTCTTATTTTGGGACCTAGCATCTCCTGCTGGAGGCTGGGCAGCACCCATTGTCCCTCCCTGCCCCCTGTGGAAATTTACAGATGTCCAGACAAATGACACATAGGCACCCTTGCGTGTGAAATAGTTTATTATTCACATAACAAGCAGCAGGAGTCCCTAGGAGGGGTTCACTTTCTATGAGGAGTGAAGCAAGAATGAAGGGAGATGGTGGTAAGGGGGTAGAACTAGGATGAGGGGACCCACCAGGCAGGACTAACCCTGTGTGAAGTTTCCAGCATCGCCAATAAACAGCAGATGCTGGACTTTGTAATAGGACCGCACAGAGGTCTAGCAAAGGAGAAAAGGGAAAGGCGGGAAGTTGAAAGCTGTCAGAGGTCAAACATCAAAAATGCAGGCTTCTTATTACAAATGCAGTTGTGTGTTTATGGGGCACCTGGTGGCTCAGTCAGTTAAGTGCCCCGTGTTGGGCTCCATCTCAGGGTTCATGAGATCGAGCCCTGCATTGGGCTCTGTGCTGACAGAGCTAAGCTTGCTTGGGATTCTCTCTCCCTCTCTCTCTCTGCCTCTCTTTTTTTCTCTCTCAATATAAACATAAAAATATTTTTTAAAGCCAAATGCATTTATATAACAGTATGCCTTTGTGAAATTATATACTTATATAAATAACAATTAAAATATATATAATTAACATTATAGTTATATAAATAACAGTTAAAATAATTTTACAAAGCATTTTAGATATAAGAAAAACCTTTCTCCTTTTAATAAAGCAAACAAACAAAACCTTCCCTGCTCTAGACACAAATTATGTCTGGCTCAGTGATGGATAAATCACAAGGATCTTACCGAATGAATTATGATAGGTTTATTACATGCTTTTGCCAAACAAGGGGAAAGTGTATGTTAACTTCCATCTATATGTTCAACCCTAGCAACAGATTTTGAAATTGCACAGTGATAGTCCACTTTTCATTAGCTATTCAGTCAGCATAAATATTTTAGGTAACCAAAAGACCTCATATTACTTGTTTTATTCATACAGGCTGTATGATTTATGGCTTGAGCAAGATAGCAGTGTTTGATCAACACAAAGGACAAAGGGTTTTAGCAAAAGGCAATGTTTCTTAAAATTAAATTATTGACCTGTCTTTGCCCAAACCTTCCCCAGAATAAAATTTCCCCTGTTAAAGAAGAAAAAACTGTTGGAGGATATTTGTTGTTTCAGAAAACCTTGAAATAATCCATTTCTTCTAAACGTGACAAAGAACACCTGTACTTTTTCTCCTCTTATTTCAAAATAGACTTTCAGAGAATGATTGTCTCAATCCTCCAGTAACCTCCATTCCTTGTCTCTGAACTTTTAGGAATTAAGAGTCCCCATGAACACAGGGTAAGTTCACAAATGCAGAGGATCTGTCCTTCTCCCTCTGCTTTCTCTCCGGGATGCCAAATATTCCATGGGACCTGCTTAAGCTAAACATTACTCATTATGTATCTGAAATTCAGATTTAACAGTGTCTCCTATATTTTTATTTGGTAAATCTGGCAACTCGCTGTCTACCTTAGGAAGTTCTCTCTAAGTGTGGATTCCCCTATCTCCCCTGTGTCTACCTTCTCCCCCTGAGATTCTTCATGCCCATTATCTGTTTTTACTGGGCTCTCACATCATGATCGCCAGTCCTGCATATCAGAAGCTGAGTGTTTTATCATCATACTCCTAACAAAGTAAGATTACTGCCCCCACTCACCACGCCCAAACACACCAGATCCCATATTCTTTTGTTCCACAAGTGTGCATTGAGTGCCTACTGTTGAGTGAACAATACAGATAGACACCCTGTCCTTGTGGACCCTTGCCCCTTTTTCAAGACACGCTGGGCCAAGCCCACTCAGGTCTCCAAAAAGATTCCATATGGATTGCTGTTATTTCTCACTCTTGCCTCTACTTTTTTCCCCTTAAATCTCTACAGATCCTTACACTTCTCAGTGAGGTTTTTTTTTTTTGCGCTTTTATTTATTTTTGAAAGAGACAGACAGACAGACAGAACATGAGTGAAGGAGGGGGAGAGAGAGAAGGGAAGACACAGAATCCAAAGTAGGTGCCCAGCTCTGAGCTGCCAGCAGAGAGCGAGCCCCATGCAGGGCTCGAACCCATGAGCTATGAAAATGTGACCTGAGCCGAAGTCGGATACTTAGCCCACTGAGCCAACCGGGAAACCTTCAGTGAGAATTCCTTATGCTCAACTCAGAATAAAAGCAAAAGTGGGAAATTATTTGTTTAGATCCAAAGTCATTAGGAATTAGGACTCTTCTTTCTGAAAGGCTGCAGTGGCCCAGAAATTATTTACCAAAACTTCTGTTTCTCCTTTGTCTTTCTAGTCACAATTGAACTTCTTAAAGGTGTGGTCTTTCTGTCTCTACATCTTTGTTCCATTTGCTCCCTCTCACTCAGGCCCCTGCCGTTGGCTTCCACCGTCATAGTGGAAACTTCCACTTCTTCCTGCTGGAGTCACCAGGAGCCATCTACAAGTACAACACCATCTTCATCTAATTTGACTTCTCTGACCTTTTCTCAGCTCTTGCGTCGATATCTCACGATGCCATCTGCTCCAATCCTCTTCCTACCCCTCTGGCCTTCATGGCTCCTCCTATTTCCTTGCCACATTTAGGAAAAGTAAGTGTTGGCTTTCCACAGCATTTCATTCTGGACTCTAAGCCCTTCCCACTTTCCATGGACACTGTTGTCCAAACACATGCCTTCACCATCTACCTACATTTTTTTAATATTCACGCTTGATCTCACTTCTAAACCCCAATCAATCTTAGATCCAGGATTTTCCACCAATACTTCAACTCAGCAAAACTAACCTCATTACTGTCCAACTCCTATGTCAAGTTTACCTTCTCTGGTTTAAATCTCATTTGTAGTTGTTGAAGCCTGAACCTACTAAGTTTTTGCCTAAATGGGAAATCTCAGAATCATCCAAGGGCCCTCCTGATGTTTTACTTGCCTTGCCAAATCCTGTCCAGTCTAGAATCTGTATCCCTCTACAATAGCAAAATAACCCTCACTTTCATCTCCACTCTGGCTGCCCGCATTGAAACCTACCTTACTAGGGGGTCAGACAATTCCATTACATTGTGAGCAGACATAGTTTCAGGACTTCTGAATATAATTCAATCTCTTATCGACTCTATAGCCACAGTGAGCTTTCTAAAACCATCTCTAGATCTTTAAGTCTTTCAGTGTCTTACTAAGTAAGAAAGAGTTCAAAGTTTTTAGTATGGTTCACAAAGCTGTTCAGAGCCTACAGGTTTCCACTTTCAAGGCTTACTATTTATTCTTTTCTATACTGAAATACGTTCCATTCAAAACACTCCTGTACCTTGGCACACCAGTAAAATTCCACACATTTTTTAACACTACAAAATGATCGCTCTTTCATTAAATCATTTCCTGACTTCCTCTGTCACCTTCAGGCACATGCCGTCCCCATTGTGATCTTATTCACCTGGTCCGTACCTGTGTTGTGTCACAGGTTCCTTTGAATTGTGCTTGTTTACTTTTGACCTTTCCTCCTGCACCATGCCTTGATGGGCGGGGATTATGTACTCTCTCTATCTCCAGAACATGTCATAGGCTCAGGCACATTTCCAGCGTTACAGTGAACTACTGGCCATTCACTCATTCAGTAATGTTTCACTGAAATTATACTACGTTCCATGGACTATGACAGGTGGTGAAAACAGCAGTTAAAAATGCAGACAAATCACTGTTCTTATGGAACTTATATTCTAATGACCCCATATAGATAATACACCTCCACTCTCCTATACTGATGAATTACTAAGCCCAGAACATAAGTATTGTTTAATGAACATTTTTATGAATTAACTGAATTTTCTTTAAAGCTTACACCTAAGTAACATCGCAGGTTTAAAATTTTAATTATACAAATTGGGTGGAATATTTTGTCCCATAAGTCAATATTTTAAAACTATCCTTTCTATTTCATTTCAGTGATAAGTCTCTTAGGAAAACTAAATGAAACCAGGAATGATTACATACATAATTTCCCTATATAGGCTATTATGATTATTTTGATCTAGTGTGTGGTTGGACAATTCTGAACTTTTAGCTATATTATGAAATATACGATTGCTTGTTCGGCTCTGGGACAACATATCCTAAAAGTGACATAGACAAATTACAAGGCTTCCAAAAGTGAGTGACCAGAACACCAAGGGGGCCCTTAGTCACATCAAATGAGAAATGGCAAAGAAATGGGGAAGGTTGGCCTGCAGAAATTGATGAACGTAATAGTAATGATATGCAACGCTAACCTATAGAATATTTACTATGTGCCATGATTGCTCAAATCCCTGCACTTAATATTGACTCATTTAATGTTAGATTAACATTTACTTGACCTTTATGACCTTCAGCTGAGGTCACATAGCTCTCAAGTGGCAAGGCTAGGATTCTAGCAGAATTCCCTTCATTCTACACAAACTCTTCTGCATCACTGTGCAAGGCTACAGCAGACCAGGAGCAGATATAACTGTTGTTTATTGTTTCATAGAAAATCATTATGAGTCATTGAAAATCCTGATGTAAAATT
Organism: Suricata suricatta; assembly: GCF_006229205.1. NCBI lineage: Eukaryota > Metazoa > Chordata > Mammalia > Carnivora > Herpestidae > Suricata > Suricata suricatta. The sequence goes on from NC_043713.1 coordinate 15,045,994, forward strand.
CTTAAATTGAGCTGAGCACAGTATGACCAAATGTGGGCATAGTCTCCACCCACAAGGCCATGAGGGTTATAGGCGGAAATGTGGTTCCCCCCAAACTCACATACTGAAACCCTCACCCCCAATATGACTACATTTAGAAACTGAGTTTTCAAGAACTAGTTAGAGTTGGATAAAGTCATAAGGGTGGAGTCTAAATCCGATAGGATTGGCCGATTATAAGAAAAGGAAGAGAGAAATCTCTCTCTCTCTCTCTCTCTCTCTCTCTCTCTCTCTCTCTCTCTCTCTCTGTTCAGACACCATGCAAAGGCCACATGAAGACACGACAAGAAGATGACGATCTGAAGGCCCAAAGGGAGCTCTCAACAGCACCCCACCATGTTGGCACCCTGATCTCAGACTTCCAGTCTCCAGAACTGTGAGAAAATAAATTTTGATTGTTTAAGCCACCTAGTCTGCTGTATTTTATTACAGCCTCTCAAGCTGACTCAGACACAGAAGCTAAGAAAATATAGGAAATCTTTACATACTTTACTTGGTACTTTAGGAAGAAAAATGAAATCTTGGGAGAATGATACAAACACCAAGATGTACACTGTAAAATGTAAGAATATGAAGAAAAACAGCATTAATTGCAAGAAAATATTATAAGAAAATAAATGGAAAGTTAGTTAAACAAATAAACATGCTCAAAGTCATGTGGCATGAATAAACTTGCAGTACATTAGATTAAAGGACAATAAAGTACCATGTATATTTTCAATTACCTTTTTTTTAAGTTAGGAAGAGAATGACTATCACCTACACAGGGTTACAACCCCACACTGCTTCAGGGCAGCATGCTCTGGGTTGTTACAGGAGAAAGTCAAGTTGGTTCCATACCAAGTGAGTTCTTATTCAAGTCATCTTCTCTATTTGCCTTAAATTGGTTATTTTAACAGTGGCCTACAAAGAGGCAAATGAAGTAAAATGAGCAAGCAGGATTCCAGTATTTAAAAGCCAGATCATAGTAACATATTCTGATCTTGATGATTCAGATCAGTTGACAAAGAGAGAGCTAATTAAGCTACATTTCATTGCAACATCTCTTTCTTTTGTTTTCCTAATTACTGAAATATTCATATTTTCAGGAAACTAAAGTCATTTTTATTCAAGTCTAAACATGAAGACCCCTAAATGTGTCATTGTTGGTGTCTCAAAAATATGCCTACTCCTAAACTTGTACATGAAGAATTTTAATCTGCACAAAGCCTGTAGGAAAAGCAAATAGTCATCGTTGTCACCCAAAAAAGTAGAATAATGTCATTCCTATGCTCACGTGGCAACATTCTTCTGTTTGAGCATTTAAGAACCTGGTTTCTAAAAATTTGCTTTTGAATGTCTGCTCTCTCATTAGACTTCAAAAAGAAAGATCATGTGTTATCTTTGTTCTCTACAGGGCTGTGTCCGACACCAAACAGACATAAAAATTGTTCAAAGAATGAGTAAATACAACAAAACAAAAAAAAGAGCAATGATCTAAAATGGTCTTAAGAATTTAAAACAATGGACTCAATTTAATATGGTGAATCTTAAAATGTTGTGTATAGAAAATACGGACAGCCGCAGTACATGTTATGGGTTTATCTCTATATGCAGAAGCAGACTGTTGTTGACAAAATTCCTCCTGCAATCCTCGATGTATACTCACAGAATTACGGGGTCTATTGTGAAAGCGTGCCATATCAGAGCATCTAAAATAATGAAGGGATCTAATCCATCTCAGGAAAGGCTATAGAACTCAGGAAATTCTGCCCTGGGAGAGGAAAACAAAGGCTAACTGTGAATATAACTATTTTCTATATTTGATGCATAATTATGCGGCAATGAGATCATTTGCATTCTGCATCTCATAAGAAGTAAAACTAGAGGGGCACCTGGGTGTCTCACTCGGATAAGCGTCTGACTTCGGCTCAGGTCACGATTTCACGGTTCATGGGTTCTGACCCATGTTGGGCTGTGTGCTGACAGCTCAGAGCCTGGAACCTGCTTTGGATTCTGTGTCTTCCTCTCTCTCTGCCTCTCTCCTGCTTGCACTGTGTCTCTCTGTCTCTGTCTCTCTCAAAAATAAATAAACATTTAATAAAAGAAATAAAACTAGAACAAACAGCAATTGCATGTAGATTTTAGCTTAAGATAAGAAAGTACTTTTCAAAAGCCACAGCTGTTCTTAAAAAATAGCTCATAACTGAGATCTCGGTGTTCATTGGCTATCCAGATGATTGCGGAAGTACATGTAATTGCCAATAACACAGAATAAATGTTCAATTCCTTTTTAAAAATTTTTCTATAAAATAAATTCCAAATGGGGGCGTGAGACAAGGAATTAATAAGCACTTGTCAATATGATTTGCACTGAATTATTTTTGTATTTTGTGTCAGAGGGACATTTTCAAATAAAGATAAAATCATGACTTTCGTGCCAATATAAAACATAAAATATAAAAAATATGGGACTGTATAAATATTATTAATAAGGAGAACAAGTAGATATTATAACCATGGAGTTCCATAAAGGATCCAAACACAGACACATGTATGGACAGGATTACTACAGGAATGTGTAAACGGACTCACACCCAGGAAGTATATGGAACCTCTATCAGACAAAATTCATTTGCTTATAAATGAGAATTATTTGCGTTACTCTCATTTATTGCAACTTACAGAGTTGTAAAATAACCAAAAAAAGACAATATAAGGTTCAGAGCTCCCACAAAATTAGATTCAGATAATGCAGAAGGCTGTGCTTTAAATCATGCTGCTTTCTACTATGACACTAAGTAATATTTTTTGTTTAGTTCAAATTTCCTTGCCCTTATAACTTGTCCTAAAACTTTTGTCACACAGACGCAAGTGAGGAAACTATTTGGAGAATTTGTTCTGCTATGAACCTTTCCACTGCCACGTGAAACAAATTCTTTTTTAAATTTTTTTTTTAAAAATTTTTATTTATTTTTGAGAGAGAGAGATAGAGAGACAGTGTGAGTAGGGCAGGGTCAGAGAGAGAGGGAGACACAGAATGTGAAGCAGGCTCCAGGCTCTGAGTTAGCTGTCAGCACAGAGCCTGACGCAGGACTCAAACCCATGAACCGTGAGATCATGACCTGAGCTGAAGTCAGACGCTCAACCGACTGAGCCACCCAGACGCCCCTAACAAATTCTTAATTTATGCCCTTTGTTGGTGTTGGATGATGGCAAACTCTTAAGCATACGGTATTTTCCTTAAAAAGAAATCCATGCTCTAAAAAATAAAGCTTATTTAAAACAAGAAATTCATAAACTTGAAATGCTTATATCCTGATTTCTATTTCCTTACAATTCCAAATATTTTCACGGTTTAAAATGAAAAGCTTGCTATGTATTGAGATCATTTCTTTCCTCTGATGTTTTATCTAAAAGATTATTTTCTCACTATTATTTTCTCCCATCTTAAGCACTTTATTTGATAGCTCTAACTATAGTCATTTATTATTTAAAAAAAATAAAGTTTCCAGGTAAAAGACGCAATAGCATGCTCAACTTAATAATATTATTAAAAACAAGATATTTCAAGGCACCTGGCTCAGTCAGTTAAGCAACCGACTTTGGCTCAGGTCATGATCTCACAGTTTGTGGGTTCGAGCCCTGCGTCGTTGGGTTCTGTGCTGACAGCTCAGAGCCTGGAGCCTGCTTCAGATTCTGTGTCTCCCTCTCTCTCTGCCTCTCCTCCACTTGCAAACTATCTCTCTTTCTCTCTCAAAAATAAATAAATATTAAAAAAATTTTTAAAAACAAGATGTTTCACATGATAAGACGGATTTTTACAGAGCTGAAGTATGGTTTTTCTTCTTTCCTTAACTTGGCAATTAGTAAGTATAATGATGAAGATAGCAATCTGAAACAAATGTGGTCCTGTCTGTCATGGTCTAATGAGAGGGCACTGCTCACCACAAGTTTATTAACAGCAACAATAGACATTCATTTGGGGAGACTTTTCAAATGATCTTAACTAATGAAATCCAAAGAAATAAATGAATTGGTCACCACATTTAATAGGGAACAAATAATATTGGTGATTCAAGTCCTATGACTATAATTAGATGCTTTCTAAAAAGCAATGAGAAAATAAATTATGCATTATTAACGATGGCATTCTATTAAGTAGTAATTCCAAGGCATGTTTGTGAACAAACATTTTAACTGGTGAATTCATTTACATTTGTAGTGCATATTGGGGGTAAGATAATCCTTAATTTCAGTACCTCTCCACAGAATAAGATCAAAAGGAAAAAAAAAAGAATGCATGAGGGTTTTTTAACTACATATTTCATTTCTCATATTATAAGCCATTGCTTTCATCAGAAAGTTAATTAAGCAAGCAACATCCCTAGCTATCTCTGTGATGGTTATAAAGTATATTTATTTTTAATTTGTGGTAAATTCTTACACTATGCTTTTCCAGCAAAATCATTTTTGCCATCTTCATAATACACTGGGACTATGAATTCCTTTGAGCAATGAATATCTGTGAGTTTCTTAGGGTAAATGTTATTGGGCTATAATTTTATAGACTTAAAATGAGTCACTGAGAAGCAAGCCCTGGGGAACTTCCTATATCTCATTTTTCTGACCAAAGGACAGCATAATGTACTGACCAAATAAGATAAAGGCAGACTCCAGCAGTTAAAGAAACTTCCTTTAAGTCTTTTCAACAATAAAATTTTTCTTTCAAATTTAATAGATATGCTTCTTTTTCAATTGTTGTACAATCCATCATTTCTAATCTCCATACCACTTGACCCTCTGACAATAATTACCTGAAGAACTACAAGATCAAGATCAGGAAATTGACATATTCATTTAAGTCATGTGGCATATCCGAGAAGTGATCAAGGATTTAAACATAAAACTACCCATTCAAAGACATAAGCCTCTGGCTCTGATAAAAAGAACATTATGTTCTACTGATGAACATAATGTTTCTACTGATAGAACAATTGTTCCAGAGTTGATACAAATCCACAAATTCTGGTACATTTTGTAATATGTCAAACAATGCCCCTAGAGGGAAGTTCAATAACAAAGAAATGTCCAAGAACAAAAGACTAAGTGGAACTTTTTCTGTTTCTCTGGTACTTGGACTAAATGCTGAGGACACTAAAGGGTCAAGTGTTCCACTTTCTAAAGAAAGCTTCAGACAAATGGGAGCCACCCAGCCCTTCCAGCTCTTACTAATAGGCCAATGGCTTGAATTTCCCTTTACCCAAACATCGTCCGTCATTTCCAAGCTATATGAATGGAAGACCAGCGATAAGGAAGAGAAACGGCATCACTGGAATGAAAACAGAAAGAATTCAAAAATTTGTCATGTAGGCAAAGTGATTAGCTGTAAATGACTATGGACTTATTTGTCAGAAGGCTGGGCAATAGAGGTGAGGAGGGTCCACGTCAGAATCTTGGCCTGATCTGCCCATGAGTCTGTTCAGCAGCATAATGGATGCCTATAGTCGACCTGTCACTACTGGCCTGAGCTTCAAGCATCAGTTCTGCTCAGAAATAGATAGAACCAGGATACCAGCTGCCAGTGTCAACATAAACCTCAGGCCAGATGAGGCTTACAACAGGGTTTTTCTTTTCCTGTAGTAGCACACCAAGACAACTTAATAAGCACAGAAAACTTAAAGCCAAACTAGACCAATGAGAACCCTGAGAAGGGAAGAAAGCCCTTAAATAGGGCTGAATTCTTCATGAAAATAACTAATGAATTTTGTATTTATTTATATAAAACTTCTCAATTTTATCAATGAGGGGATAGGATAGATGACAAAAAAATAAAATTCAGTTATAGAAATATAGATATACACCTCAACATTTATAGCAGCGCTATCAACAATAGCCAAATTATGGAAAGAGCCCAAATGTCCATCAACTGATGAATGCATAAAGAAGGGGTGATATATATATATATATATATATATATATATATATATATATATACACATATATATATACACACCCAATTAAATATTATGTGGTGATCAAAAAGAATGGAATCTTGCCATTTGCAACACTGTGGATGGAACTAGAGTGAATTATGCTAAGTGAAATAAGTCCATCAGAGAAGAACAAATATCACATGATTTCATTCCTATGTAGAATTTAAGAAACAAAACAGATGGACATAAGGAAAGAGAAGGAAAAATAAAATAAGATAACAGAGAGGGAGGCAAACCATAAGAGGTTCTTAAAAATAGGGAACAAGCTGAGGTTGTGGCATGGGGTGGGGCCGGCTAAATGGGTGGTGCGCATTCAGGAGGCCACTAGTTGGGATGAGCACTGGGTGTTATATGTAAGTAATCAATTCACTGAGTTCTACTTCTAAAGCCAATACTACACTGTATGTTACCTTACTTGAAATTAAATTTTAAAATGCCAAAAAATATATAGATATATGCATAAACACCTGAGCTTTTTTTTTGAAACTTACACATTGCATTAGTAGTTTATATTAAATATATAAATGGCTTTTATTCAAAGACCAAAGGAAAAGAAAAACAAACAAAAAATGGCAAAAATGTTCTGTGACAACAGCAGTACATCTGCAGTGGATATCTCCAACTTGTCACCAGTAACAAAATAGAAATTTATTTTTTTTTAATGTTTTTTATTTATTTTTGAGAGACAGAGAGACAACGTGAGCAGGGGAGGGTCAGAGAGAGAGGGAAATACAGAATCTGAAGCAGGCTCCAGGCTCTGAGCTAGCTGGCAGCACAGAACCTGACACGGGGGTCAAACCCATGAATCGTGAGATCATGACCTGAGCTGAAGCTGGATGCTTAACCGACTGAGCCACCCAGGCGCCCCACAAAATACACATTTAAATGAAATGTAATTTTAACAAAACTGCAGCTTATTTTTTCACGCTCTGTCAATTAAATACCTGCCACCTTGCATTTGTATAATAGAAAAATCAGGGTACCATTTGTAATAGTCAATATTATTTTACATTGATTCAATGCTACCTTTGCTATTGTCTACACTACCAGAAAGCAATGAGGAATTTAGAAGGTCCCAGGAGGCCACTGATGGCTGTGCATATTGGAACCAAAGATTGTTTGCTTCAAAATTCTCACAAAATTTTTCCATACTGATTTACATGTCTTTGGAATTTAATAGAAATCACATTTACATGAAACAAATTCTGAGCATCACTGATTCATTTAGCCTTGATGTGTTGTCCACTAGAACATGATTTTTGTTGATTTTTGTCTCTATCAACCACATCCCAGCACCAAGAAGAGGCCATGACTTCCTAAACTTATTTTGAATTAAAAAGCAAATATTTGGGGCTCCTGGGTAGCTTAGGCAGTTGAGCATCCACCACTTGATTTTGGCTCAGTTCATGATCACACGGTTCATGGGAACGAGCCCCAGGTCAGGCTCTACGCTGAAAGCATGACGCCTGCTTGAGATTCTCTCACTTGATTTCTCCGCGCCCCTCCCCCATTTACACATGCATGCTCTCTCTCTCACAATAAATAAATAAACTTTAAAAAAGTAAGTATTTGACTGTTAACAGATAGTCTCGTACCAAATACAGAGGAGGTGCTGTTACAAGCTGAATTGTGCCCTCCCTCCTAAAATTTATATGTTAAAGTCCTATACCCAGTACTCTGAACATGACTGTGCTTGAACATAGGACACTTGAAGAGAGAATTAAGTTACAGTGAAGTCATTAGGGTGGGCCCTAATCGCATAGTACAGGTACCCTCATAAGAAGAGGAAATTTGGATACCGACACACACAGAAGAAAAAAGCATGTGAAGAGAGGAGAACATAACCACCATCGGCAAGTCCAGGAGAGAGGCCTCAGAAGAAGCCCACCCACACCGTGATCTCAGACTTCTAGCCTCCAGAGCCATGAGAAAATAAATGTCTGTTTTTTAAGCTTCCCAGTCTGTGGTACTTTGGTACAATGGCAGCCCTAGGAAACTAATAAAGGTATTTAATGAACTTTTTTGTCTGCCAGAATGGATAAATAAATGCATAGAATTTTAGGAAAAAGGTTATTTTTAATAAGTGTTTAATTTCATCTCATGCAGCAATAATCAAGCTATGATCATGAAATACAGTGTGGCCACCAATGAATGGTGAATTAAAAGCAGTGTTTTGTCCCTCTTGTGAAGTCAAAGTAACATTTGTGAGACTGAGCCAAACCCTATCATCCTGATAGATTCTGTTGATGATCATATTCACAGAGTTCCACCTTGTTAATTGTAGTTGTCTGATCCAAGACCAGTGATTATTAAATCCCAAATAGAAGGAAAGGTTATAATATGGAGAATAAGATACCAAAGCAGGATTGTGAGGGTATCAAAGCTACTTAGACTGCTGAGAACTATAGATGCGCTGAGTGTGACTAAGTTTAATTTTTATAGGAATCTCAGTCTTTCCAATTATATATATATAAGTAAAAATGTGAAGTTGAGAAAAATAGAAAGCTGGAACTATTGAACTATGATGATTTTCCTTGTTAAAAATCCTTCAGTGATTTTATATCCAATGAATGTGCAAAGCTTAAAATATTAATGGCTGCATAAACCTTAAATATCCTTTATTTTGAAAGAGCCAAAACTTGTTTAATATTGTAATCTTAGATACAAAAACTTCCTCAAGATAAATCACCACAAATCCAAGTTACAGAGTAATAGGTTTCTAAAGTTCTAAGACTTTAAAGGTAAATGAGAGTCATATCCTAGAGCAACAGAATTCAGATTGAATTCAGGTTTACTAGAGAAGTGTGAGGAACAACTGAAGCCAAAAGCTATTATATAATTGTCAGAGCCCTAAAACCTGTTATTAATCTTGTTAAAGGGTCTTGAGTCTAGTGTTAGAATCATCTAGGTTAGACTATATTCCACTTATTGAACTAGACAGAAAATCTATAAATGGAGTGACACAGTAACTTTGGAAGATCGTTGATTTATCACATTTGAAAAGAATAATTAAATTTGAAGCCCTAATCTAAAAAAAATTAAGATGTCTTTTGTTCAGTACCAAAGGGACTGTTGGTAAACCAAAGGAGAGGAAGGCAAGAATGACAAGAAAACAGTGTATTTCCTCTCTTACATGGAGTTTAGGAAAAGAAAAGTTGTCTTCTATTAACTAGACTCCAAATGTCCAACATGTATTCAAATATCTTACATAATGTTAAAATCTGAAATAATTCAATGGAGTTCTTTTATATAAAAACTTCACACAGTTGACCATCATTAAATTGTTGAGAAATAATTTCTTGGCTTTTCTTCAATTTATTAGCTAATAATCAAAATTGACATGCAAATTATCACATCAATATGCAAAATGATAGCATATATAATGACAAAAACTCGAGGCATCAATGCGGTAAATGCAATACATATATAATATGAAATAACTATGTTATACTAATAGACGCTTAAGAATGAAAACCCTGGTAAAGAAAAAATAAAATGATTATTCAAGATCATCCTTGAGTTTGCAAGCTGCACTGCCACCTTGAAGTATAATTTCAATTTCATTAATTTAATATTTATATTAAATCTCCTGTTATCTCCAATCCCATTAGCAATGCCCTAGTTCTGTTTACCTACCTAGCATTCAACAACTGGAATTACAACTTTATAGCATAAGGTTCAATATCTTCAGACCTTACAAGGTTTTCCATGATCAGATTTCTGTTAATCTACTTCCCCTCTTTCCTTACTCTTCCTGACTTTTATTTTATATTTCAATAACCCTCATATGATTCATGTCCCTTACATTTCATGCTGTTTATTAACTCTATACCATTGCTGGAGATGTCCCCTGGGTCTGAAATCCTTCTTTGTCTTGTTTTTCATATGATTAATTTTGGCTTAAAGATTAAGAGTTGCTGAAGGTATTGTTCCCTAAGAGAGTTATAGAGACCCTTATATATATCCATGCACAGTACTCTCTTCATGTCCTGTACAAGCCTCTTTCTGTACATTCCACATTATTTTATTGTCTCTATTTGCTTTCTTCTTCACTTGGAAAAGAGTAGCTTAAATAAAGAGACTATAATTTAATTACTTAAGCCACTTCTGAAGCTATTAGCACAATGCCTAACCTATCATAGATAAGAGATAGTGAATGAGTGAATGAATGAATGAATGAATGAGTAAAGCTTACAGAGAGAGATAATTGTAAGGGATAAGATTGTATTTTTTTCCCCCTTGATACTCTATAAAAGGCTTACATTTTTCTCTAAATTTTAAGGAACTTTGTCTAAATTCACCATTTGGGCTTATCTGGACCTAACTAAAAATACCAGGAGATATTGTATTATATCTTAGCTTTCAGCATGGTGAAAATCATTGTAAAATTGGTAACCTAAATATTTTCTAGTAAACCAGACAGAATAATCATTCTAATTTCAGAGTCTCCTTTTTTTTCTAAAAACACAGCATTTGTTTATCTATTTTTAAAAGATGCAAACACCCTTTAACTATAATCAGGTTTTTTATTTTATTTTTTGTTTTAGTTCTTTTCTTTGAAGATGGTAAACATTAACTAAAAAAATAAAAAATATTTTTATTCAAAATTCACCAAAATAAGTATAAACTGCATATAAATAATTAACCTTTCTAATTATTTTTTGTATGCCTATAGTTTTTCTACTTCTCATGTTATAGTGTGAATTTGTACTAAATTTTGAAGACACTTGTTGGGAGATATATGAACTCACTGGTAGAGTGAAAATTCCTGGTGATGGTATGGCAAGTTTGCATGGTCTCTTGCCCTCAGACAGCTACCAACATCTACCCTTTTGAAACTTTGATTTCTGCTTGGGCACCAAACCTCAGAGTGATTTGCTGATTAGTGTCAGGAGTGGCTGTCCCCCTGCTCTGTCCCTGAGGCATTATTATACCTGGTCAGGGAAAAGATGAGTAAACTAGATACACCCTAATGCAACTAAGGCAAGCAACATGTAATTTTCCCCCAAGCAATTAACTGATAACTGACTACCTTCTGGGCCTGGATACCTTTGTAAAAGTCACTACTGAAATAAAATGTATCAATCATCTTTGGGACTGTGAGAGCAGGGATTATGTCTCCTGAGAATCCTGTTTTTCTGGGAAATTTTCTTAGGGTTATAAACAGCCTAATGACCTTACTCACAAAAAACTGACCTTTACTAAGCAATGCTGTTTACCTCTTGGTTAAAGGTCACTTCCTTAAGGCTAGATCTGAAGTTTTATAGAAAAAAAAAATCTGCCCTTCCCATATGACACCTGTAGCTAAGTTTTTTATGACAATCAGTACTACTAGAATCATAACTTGCAGGACCCATGTCCTGGAAAATTGTAAAAAATTATCTATGAGAAATCACTTACTGCTCTTTCTGGTCCTTGTACCTTTCACCGTAAATAAAGCTAGAGAATCAGGCAGAGCAGAGATGCCTGCCAGGAGGGCAGAGGTGCCTACCTGGTGGTCAGAAAGAAACTCGAGGCTCTCTCTCACTCACCCACACCATCCATCCTTCAGGGAAACCCTGGACCTGCTGGAGCTGGACTCTGGCAGACACTATAAAGCTAGAAATCCCTTCAGATGTGCTATCATTGTTACTTTTTCAGTAATTAGTTCAGTTTCAATGCCCTACATATATTAAACAGAAAAGTATCTAGGCACTGGGTGAAAAATTCATTGAAAACATTAAGATAGTTATCCTGGACACGGGAAGAAGGCAAATCTACCCCTCATCCGAAATGTTTCAAGTGGGTTTTTAATACATTCTCCCATAATCCAATGCTGCCCACCAATGTGGAGCCCTTGTTAATCTTTCCAGATAATTACTAGTTTTTTTTTCTATCTGTACCAACAAGTAACACACCAACAAAATATACCTTACTTGAGTCTGCAGAGAAAACGCTTTATCTATATAAAAGGCTTTTTGCATATATCCCTTTGAATTAGTATTTTTGTATTATTTGGGCAAATAGCTAGAAGTGCAATTGCTGGGTCATAGGGTTGTTCTATTGTGAACTTGTTGAGGACCCTCCATACAGTTTTCCAGAGTGGCTGCACCAGTTTGTTTTCCCACCAACAGTGCAAGAACGTTCCCCTTTCTCCATATCGTCAACATCACCTGTTGCTTCTTGCATTGTTGATTTTATCCATTCTGGCAGGTGTAAGGTGATAACGCATCGTAGTTTTGATGTGTTATTTTCCTGATGATTGGTGATGCTGAGCATCTTTTCATGTGTCTGTTCGCCATTTCTATGTCTTCCGTCCATTTTTTAATTGGATTATTTGGGGGGGGGGGTATTGACTTTTAGAAGTTCTTTACATGTTTTGGATACTAAGCCTTTATCCAATATGCCATTTGCACATATCTTCTCCCATTCCACTGATTGCCTTTTAGTTTTGTTGATTGCTTCCTTTGCTGTGCAGAAGCTTTTTATTTTAATGAACCTCCAATAGTTATTTTTGCCTTTGTTTCCTTCCCCTCAGCCATAAAAATGGAATGGAATGAAATTTTACTCAGCCATTAAAAAAAACCCAAAATCTTGCCATTTGCAATGATGTAGATGGAGCAGGAAAGTGTTATGCTAAGCAAAATAAGTCAAAACAAATACCATAAGATGTCACTCATATGTGGAATTTAAGAAACAAAACAAATAAGCAAAAGGGGGAAAAAAGAGAAGAAGACAAACCAAGAAATAGACTCAACTATAGAGAACAAATAGAAGGTTACCAGAAGGTAGGTGAGAGGGGGAATGGGTTAAATAGGTGAGGAGAAGTAAGGCGTGCACTTGTGATGAGCGGAAGTGCTGAATCACTGTGTTGCACACCTGAAACTAGTATTACACTGTATGCTAATTGGAACTGAAATAAAATCTTTAAAAAGCCCCTTATTTTAAAACAGCAGACCAAACAGAGGCAAATTCCCTTCCTATGTCCCTTTGACAAATTGTGGAACTATGGATCGAAGGCATAGCAAAGGCTGTGGCCAGGACACCTGTATTGGGCATCATCCATGGTGCCTCATCTACAATCACCCTTTCAAGTGAGATTGTGCAGGCCACCATCCTTACTGCCCATGGAAACCTGCCTTGTGTCACTTTACCCTGCACCTGACAGGGGATGGCAGCTGACACAAGTTGGGCTACCCCTGCTGGCTTGTGGCCTGTGACATGTTATGGCATCCAATACACTCCCAGGAATCCAAACTTTAGCATGGAGAGAACTTGACCATTAGTCGCAGGCACTGAATGTGCAGTGTTTCCATCAGGTACCATCAGGGCCATGCGGGATCCAAAGCAGACTGAAGTTAGGCTCTACAGAAGGCACAAGTACAGGATGAGAAATCCCAGATATATAGGGGCTCCCGGGTGGTGCAGTTGGGTAAGTATCTGACTCTTGATCTCAGCTCAGGTCTTGATCTCAGTGTTGTGAGTTCAAGCCCAGAGTGGAGCCTACTTTAAGAAAAAAACCCAGATACAGGTATACATAGATATAGACACAGATATAGATGCAAAGATGAAATAGGGGAATACAGAGAAAGAGGCTATGCAGGTCTTTGGAACAGATTGAAGAGAGAACGGTCCTTAAAACAGCAATTCAATCCTTGACACAGTCTCACAATTAAACCCCTTCATTTGAGGTAACTTGGGTAAAATTCTTTCCTCTTTGCTACTAAATCCCTGACTGGAAAAAACATGTGGGTGGCAGTAAGGAGCCAACGCTCAGTGTGAAGTTGCATTCTACACAGGGACACAGGAAATGGCCGTTTCTCACATCTCGTGCCTCACTACAAATTCAAACTCTGCCACCATTTTTTCCCCTCCATCCAGGCAAAAGTCTGACTTAAGGGGTGTGCGAGCAGTACCACCTTCTGAATCTGGCAAGAGGTACACAGACACATAGGCACACACTGAGCTCAAAGGAGAGAAGATACTTCATATATCTTCAAAGTTACTTATGAAATTTTAACAAAGTGAAGCCTTCCTAGCCAAAAACAGAAGCAACTTGAGTGAACATAATTCATGAAAGAAATTCCAAGATGTGTTTGTCAGATGTTGCAGGACATCTCAGGGAGTCTAAAATCTCTCACTTACACAAAATGACACACTCACCACTTACAGGATTAAACTTTACAAACCATTCTATAGGCATTTATGGACATGTCCTAATACCATCACTGTGAGTAACATTACTGCTTCTCTCCCTTATAACGTAAACTAAGATACAAAGACCTTAGTTGTGTGCAATATCTTATTTTTCAAGTCACTAGAAAAAGCCAAGGTTCTGGTATGTACTATTGTACACAACTCTCTATTTTACCAGATGTAATCAAATGCAGAAAAATAGCAAAAACACCTTCATAGCTATGCAATTCAAGAAAATTCCAATTTATAAAATCAGAAATGGAGGAATGCCAAGTTTGATTTCAAACTTGTTTGTTATATTCTCTTAAAGTAGAAGCTCACCTACTATCTAAACAGATTATTAATAGAAAAGCTGGGGCAGGGAAAAGTACAAGCACCTTTCAATTTAAAAACATTTAAGATTCAGAATCAATTCAGAAGCAATTAAAATTTAATGAGAAGATGAAATATACACGGAATTTTCTGAGACTATATCCACTACACACGGAACTTTACTCTAAGTAAAGATTAGGTTTTTAGAATATTTATTAGTGAAGGCTTAACGAAGTAAGTCATACTTCCTTTCCCTACCAAGGCAAAAAAAAAAAAAAAAGGATTATAAATAACCTCCTATTCCCTTCCCATACTCCAATTTATGAAAAATCCTTTGAAGAACAAGAATGAGGGTTTCCCAAATGACCCATTGGTACAAAGACCACATCAGGTTTCTTGTAAAAGAAGATTCATCTGCAGGTTTTGACTAGTGCCGTGCAGCAAACCTCCAGGTCCCCATTTATGTATTAGCAAATGAGCCCACCTAGGTGTATAACTGTAACCAACATGTTATTGAGCATGAAAAGACTAAGCAAGCCCGTCTCAACTATGGCTGGGCCAAAAATAGGAGTTCAATGATACATAAAGTATCATGGAGTGTTTGCCTATAAAGAGGGATTGTTTTCAGTGCCCACACAAATATGAAATCAAATTTCACATCTAAAAGTGTCTTTAAAAACTGAAATCATAATCAGTGTGATAAAATGGCAGATTCTGCAGTGTTCAATCCTGATAGCCCATAGAGCCATGAAAATCTTGTTAGAAAAATGTAAAAATAAACATAACTAATGTTTTTGCAGCACAGAGTAGCTGTGCAAGACACTCGTCATATATGTAAGTCTTCTCCTAGTAACCTTTGAAATGATCATCATGACAACCTTACACAGAGGAAACGGACACATACCCATAACAATTTTTACACAAACACACAAATATAAAGTTATTATGATAGATCTCATTAACGTATATTATGTCTTTAAGGGTTATTAGAATCACTGAGAATTTGCTGATCTGATAAGAAGTATTTGATAATATTTTCATGTCAAATGTTTTGATCAGTACAGATGGGCGAACAGAACAGACTCAAAAAAGGACCACACTGATTCTGAGGAAAAGAACAAATTCTGATCTCACTGGATGGCTCTATTGGATTTGCACCTGTGGCCACTTTCTCTCCTTTAAACCCATTATTCTTTGATCGTCCAATGGCTCTCTCCTGGTCGTCCTCCTGCCACTGTGATTACTCTTCAGGCTCCATGGCAGCCATGAAAATGTGCTTGCAGGCCTCCAGCTATAGTGAGCCTAACTGACCCTGGGCCCCAGCGATCACTCTCTGAAATCCATTGCCACATTTGCTCCAAGATCATGCTTCCCACAGGCTGCTTCCTGCCAATAACTGTGTGCCGCAGGGGCACTAAACCAGGCCCATCCCTGGGAGACACGGGGCACTCCTGAAAAGCAGCTTTAGCATGAGGTCTCCCTAGTAGGTCCTACCAACCTTCCTCAGACTTCAGGGCAGGTCTGTGATGCTTCCGTCCAGCCCTTCTTCCCTCTTTCCTTACTCACAATCAGGCTCACATTGTGATTTGACAGCTTTTTCTGGCTCTCTCCCATTTTTTTTCTCTCAGTCATTTCCTCAGTAAAATCTTAATCCTTCCGTGGTATCCTCCTCCCAGAAGACCCAGACTAACCAGTCTCCTCTGCCTACATTTCTTACGCATATGTGCTCCTCACGATTCTGTTCTGTTCTCCTCCCCCCATCCCCCCACTCCGCTCTTTCTAATAGAAGCCTGCAGATTCCAGAACAGCCTCTATCATCTGCAACCAAAATATGTGTCTCTATACCAAATTACTCTTCTGGGCTCCATACTCATCGTTGCTAAGTGGAGATTGTAAGAGTCACCTTAAGGTGGCGACCCAGCGACCATTTCTCTGGGAGCTGGAGGAGAACATGTGCACAGACGTGCTTAGTCCACCGCCCCTGCCAGGGCGGTTGATCCTTGCGGGTCCGTTCCTGAGGGAGGGAGAGAGAAATAGGGCAGGAGGGAGACACAGAGAGTGGAGGCAAGACAAGCGTTTCTGATCAAGCCTCTTCTTTATTGAGAAAATACCACATCTTATAAAGGGTTCGAGGCAGGAAAACAAGGCAGCTGACCTAGGTCGGTTGCTAGGAAACAGGGTTAAGAGATTAAGGCTGGAGTAAAGGAGGAACCAAACTAAAGTTTTTAGCACAGCCCCTGAGGGGCTGACACTACCCTGCCTGCAGGCAGTTGATCTTTGATCTTCCGGCTTCTCCTGACAGGGAGTGGCGCTTCCCTGCCTATAGGCGGCTAATCTCTGTTTTTCTGGCTCCCCACACAGACGACCCCTGCCCCTCACCTGCAGACCTGGGATGTCCTGCCCCATTTGGAAACAACCAATCATGAAGCTCCAGCTTCCCATCACCCTGACAGACGAGGCAACCTATTCCATCTGCCAGGTCCCTGAAATGCCCTTATTTGATAATCTGCCCTCCCAAGATCAAACCCAGAACCCCCTCACCCATAAAACCCCCCTGCCCATCGCCTATCAGGCGTGACTTCCCCGACTCCCCACTCCCGGGGTCATGGGACCTCGCCCAGGGAATTGCAGATCCCAATAAAGGCTTTCTTAGCTCCATAACGTGGTCCCTTTCTTTCCTCCCATCTCTGCCTCCATCTATTAAATCTTACAGAGATCTTCATTTAGATGTCTCAAAAATACTTCCAATTCAGAATTTTAAAACTAAATATATTTTGTCGCATAAGAGGATTCCTTTTCCCATAGTCTTTGATTAGGTAAGTTATAATTCAGTGCAGAAAGCAAATATACTCTCAGAATATCAACTAGAGAGGGGCTTAATACAGGAAAAGGTGCTTCTAAAAATGTTGGAATGGCTATGGACCTTCAACTATTCTACTGCAGTCAGATTTTGCACCACTTAATTTGGCCTCTGCCACAATTCACCCCTGTCAGATCCTGCTAGGGCTTGGGGAAGATGACTTCTGTCTCACTTATGCTTTCCAAAATTCTTATGAATATATCTAATCGAGAAAAACAAATTCTCATACAGAATGCAGACAACAGGGGACTGAGCAATATAGACTTTAGCTCTCTGAACTCTAAATTGAATCAGATTCAGACAGAAATGGAAGGAGCCAGTCCATGTACGGACCAGATTAATGACACCAACATCCACCCATTCACACAAACCAAAAAAATGGAGGGCATCAAAGATTTCTTTCTTAGGGGCTCCTGGGTGCCTCAGTTGGTTAAGCATCCAACTCTTGTTTTGGGCTCAAGTTGTGGAATCTCACAGTTCATGAGCCCAAGCTCTGTGCCAGGCTCTGGGCTGACAGAATTAAGCCTGCCTGGGCTTCTCTCTCTCTCTCTCTCTCTCTGTTTCTGCCCCTCCCCTGATCATTTGGTCTCTCTCTCTCTCTGTCTCTCAAAATAAATAATAAAATAAAAAACTTAAAAAAACATTTTTAATTGAAAAAGATTTCTTTCTTTTCCTCCTTCCACTCATGACTGATTAGTAGTCTTATCTGCAGCAAAACTTACTGGCTGATCTCAGGTCTTCACACACTCTTACTGGGGCTTTGGAAATAGCATCTCAGTAGGTACCTAATATTATCTTAACTCCTCACCTTTACCCTCCACAATTCCACTCTGTGCAATTCTCAAGGTTTATTGTGTTACTCCTTCAGTCTTGAAGCTCTCTATCCTACAGGCAATGTGGGATTCATTCAATGTTATTAAGTATTGTCATAGAGGCTGAGGAAGTAAAGTCTGAATCCCCGAGCACAACATGCAAAGCCCCAGATGACCTCTCCCTTGCTAACATCTCCAGACTCGTTTCTGTGCCTCATCTTCATGTGCTCCAGCCACGCCAAAGTATTTTCCATTCCTCAAAGTTGCAATATTATTTCACACAACTAACTTTTGCAGAAGTTAGTCCATCTACCTGGAAGTCCAGCCCTCTCTACCTCTTTTACCCCGCTAAATCCTATCTTCCTCCAATTCTCATCTCCATAAAACACCTCCAAATGAAGAGACTTCCTTTTTCCATTGGATACTCTTCCCTGCTCTGTCAAAAATTAGTTGGCCACATTTGAGGGTCCATTTCTGGGTTCTCTATTCTGTTCCATTGATCTATGTGTCCGTTTTTGTGTCATTACCATACTGTTTTGATGATTACTGCTTTGGAATATAGTTTAAAGTCTGGAATTGTGAACTCTTTTGCATTGTTGGTGAGAATGCAAACCAGTGCAGCCACTCTGAAGAACAGTATGGAGGTTCCTCAAAATATTAAAAATAGAACTACTGTACAAGCCAGCAACTGCACACTAGGTATTTATCCAAAGGATACAGAAATGCAGATTCAAAGGGGCACATATACTCCAATGTTTCTAGCAGCACTATCAACAATAGCCAAATTATGGAAAGAGATCAAATGTCCATCTACTGATGAATGGATAAAGAAGATGTGGTATATAACATACAATGGAATATTACTCAGCGATCAAAAAAGAATGAAATCTTGCCATTTGCAACAACGTGGATGGAACTAGAATGTACTGTGCTAAGTGAAATAAGTTAGTCAGAGAAAGACAAATATATGATTTTACTCATATATGGAATTTAAAAAATAAAACAGATGAACTTAGGGAAAGAGAAGGAAAAAGTAAGATGAATACAGAGAGGGGAGGGAGACAAACCATAAGAACCTCTTAAATACAGAAAACAAACTGAGGGTTGATGGAGGGGATGTGGGTAGGTGATGGGCTGAATGGGTAATGGCATTAAGGAATGAATGAACTTGTTGGGATAGGCACTGGGTGATGAATCACTGAGTTCTACTCCTGAAACCAACACTGCACTGTATGTTAACTAACTTGAATTTAAACAAACAAACAAACAAACAAACAAATATAAAATGCCTTAAAGAGAAAACCACTTCTGGGGCACCAGGATGGCTCAGTCAGTTAAGCATCCAACTATTGATCTCAGCTCAGTTCACAATCTCACAGTTCGTGAGTTCAAGCCCCACATTGGGCTCTGTGCTTACAGCATGGAGCCTGCTTGGAATTCTCTCTCCCTTTCTCTGCCCCTACCACACTCGTGCTCTTTCTCTCAAAATAAATAAACTTAAAAAAAACTTTTTTTTTAAAAGAAAGCAAAACATTTCCAATGAACAAGGTAAGACCAACCCAAGCAAAGATTGATTTCTATTAATTACTTAATATACCGGTCACAATATCTAAGAATTATTAGCTTACAATTAAGTCCACCCATTTAGATGATATCTACACCAAAGTTCCTCAACAGCAGATCACATGCCTTATTTTCCCTCTGCAGCTAGAATATAGTAAGTGTTCAGTAAAATATTGGTTGATGGAAGGAAGGAAAATTAGGCAAACTAGAAAAAGGTTTATGAGAAAGAGTTTTTTTTTATAGTATGAATAGCCTTTATTATTTATAATGGGAAGTAGAACAGGAGGGGACAAGACAACTCTGGCCCCAGCTCCAAAGACCCACTCTGTCACTACCCCTCCCCCCAAAAACTAACCAACCTTTTAAACTATAATTTTTTTCTTTAAAAAAGACAACACTAAACAAAATGACAAAATGGGAGAGGTGGTGTAAATCTGCTGTGGCCCGCCCTCACATGTGAGACAGAGGACTGCGTGGAGTTCTGAAATTCCTGGGTGGACATCCACTCGCCTCTGATTCCAGCACCAAACCACCAGGACTGAACCTGTGGGGAGCTGAATTCCTACAGGTCAACACACGGACTCCTGATCTGCCCAAGAGGTCACTGTGGCACATCCCCCACACGGCGTGGCTAGAACCCCGGAGTAGACCGCAAGGCCGCTCAGAGGCTGGAGGAAGACAGCAGCCCTGTGGTTCCCTCACGACACCAACTGCGAGGGAGAACAAAGGTCTTTGGTCTCGGAAGCAAGTGCCTGGAATGGTGCAGAAACTGCCGGCTGCCCCACAGGACAGCTCCGACCCCGGGCTGACACGGCCCTTCCCTGGAGGCAAGGAAACCCATACAGAGACTATTACTATAAGTCAAATGAGAGTGATTTTTTAAAAGAAAATTGTCTAATATTTTGAGATAGATTTGTTTCATGGTATCAATTTTATAAAGAATAGCATTTTACTAATATTTTATTAGGATTAAAAGTATTTTGGGGCACTTGGGTGGATAAGACACCTAAGCATCTGACTTCAGCTCAGGTCATAATCTCACGGTTCATGGGTTTGAGCCCCGTGTCAGGCTCTGTGCTGACAGCTCAGAGCCTGGAGCCTGCTTCGGATTCTGTGTCTCTCTTACTCTCTGCCCCTCCACTGTTCATGCTGTCACTCTCTCAAAATAAATAAACATTTAAAAAAGTAAAAAAATTAGTAAAAATATTTTAATGAAAAAATTATTATATTGTCTTAATGTCTAATTTTGAAAGATTTGAAAGTAAATATGTTTATTTTTTTATAAATGATATATTTAAATTGACATGGTAGAACTATATTTGTTTTCTATTAAAAATAATAATAAGCAGATTTCAATAAAAATGTATTGCAGTCTATTTATAGCAAATATATAATAAATATTATAACTTTAAAAGAAAATTTATTTTTTCTTTTATAACAGGCAATAAAATGTTCTTGTTAAGTATTCAGTTAATGTTTATATACTCTATTCCCTAAAATAATAACACATATGTGGCATATGAATTGTATCTTGATTTTACCAGGACATTCTATGTAGACAGCAATTACATAATCTGTAAGACATGTAAACATCAGCCAATAGACATGAGAGATACATTTTTACTTTTTTAATTTTTTTTAATTTGTTAAAAAAATTTTTGATGTCTATTTATTTTTGAGAGAGACAGAGCACAAGCAGGACAGGGGCAGAGAGAGAGGGAGACACAGAATCTGAACTGGTTCCAGGCTCTGAGCCGTCAGCACAGAGCCTAGAGCAGGGACCAGCTCCCAAACCATGAGATCATGACCTGAACTGAAGTCAGACACTCAACTGACTGAGCAACCCAGGCGCTCCAAGAGATATACTTTTAAAAATAAGGATTCTATTTCGTGGTGGATAGGCTAGCAAACACTTGTAAATAAGAATTTTGTAGTCAGAATGATTTCTTCATGTATATTTCAATACATGTTACATTTATGTTTTTTAGTTCTCAATTAAAATTCCAATTCGTTAACATGCAGTGTAATATTCGTTTCAGGTGAACAATATAGTGACTCAACACTTCCATGCGTCCCCTGGTGCGCAGCTCTGCTGTACTGTGACATATGTATTCTAAACCTCAGAGTGCTGTGCAAAATTATATAAAACAACAACTAGGGTTTGTGGGGGGAAATGGGGTTAGAGACACAATACTCGTAAACTTCATCAGGGATATATTTAAAAAAAAAGAAAAAAAGGAACCTAATAAAAACAGTGGAACAATTTTACGCGTATTAAATATACATAAATCTACAAGAAATACTGCGTTTTTCATCAAAAAAGATCTGCAGTACCCTTGAGGAAGCGGGTTTCCAAAGGATTACAGCTTTGAGCGATCCGGAAGTGGTAGAGGGGTCATCGGAAATCTCGCAAGAAGCTGTAATACCGCGTGAGGAGGGCTGTGCTTCCTAACTCACGCAGGGAGCTGAGGTAGCGGGGAAATGTCTGAGCGGGTGTGTTTGGTGTTCCCTGTGCTCTCGGTTCATCTAGTTAGTTAGCCACGTCCACCAGGTATTTCCCCTATGTCAACAGTGCAAAAGCAAACCTAGAATTTGTGTTGTGCTCAAAACGTTCCCTGATAAGCAATTTGCATTTGGGGCAAACGGGCATTTTCAAAATGAGCATTGCAGCTGAACTATCACCAGTACTTGAAAAATAATAGTGTGAGAAGGTATGTTCTATGTACAAGTAAGTTTTAGGAAGTGGATGAAGCTACATAAATTTTTTTTTTAATTTTAATGCCTTTTTAAAAAAATGTTTATTTACTTTTGAGAGAGAGACAGAGTATTAGTGGAGGAGGGGCAGAGAAAGAAGGAGATGCAGAATCTGAAGCAGGCTCCAGGCTCTGAGC
The DNA here is from genome assembly GCF_006229205.1 of Suricata suricatta. Taxonomy (NCBI): domain Eukaryota; kingdom Metazoa; phylum Chordata; class Mammalia; order Carnivora; family Herpestidae; genus Suricata; species Suricata suricatta. Next base: position 15,068,621 of record NC_043713.1, read on the forward strand.
TGTCAGCACAGAGCCCTACGTGGGGCTCAAACCCAGAGACCTTGAGATCATGACCTGGGCTGGATGCTGAGCCAACTGAGCCACCCTGGCGCCCCAATGCTTATTTTTGAGGGAGAGAGAGACACAGAGTGTGAGTGGAGAAGCGGCAGAGGGATAGGGAGACACAGAATCCAAAGCAGGCTCCAGGCTCTGAGCTATCAGCACGGAGCCTGACACGGGGCTCAAACCCACAGTAAGATCATGATCCTAGCAGAAGTCAGATGCTTAATAGACTGAGCCACCCAGTCGCCCCTCAAAATTTTTTCTAATAAAAAATTTCATAAACAATATGCTAATGTAAACACTGAAACTTGAAGAAGGCAGTGAGTTTGTAATATCGTCCAAATTTATTTGACCTTGGAATCTTGCCTTTTATTTTGCAGTGGAAAAAACATTAACATCTCCTAAAAATGGTAATCCATCTAACACAGTTTGATAAATAACTTCTCTTTAGTAATGTTTCATATTTATTGTTATTAAATATAAAACAAGACAGATCATTTTGCTCATAAGACAGATCTATTATGATCTAACTGAATTTTTTATGCATTAAAAAAAGGAAATCTGCAATAAATTTTCAAAAAGACCATTAATGTGCCTTGCATTGCTGACTGTATTTCTTCTGGCTCATAGAGAACTAAACCATGACAGGCAATTAAAATGCCTCATCGGAGGTGACAAAATGTCATCTTTCAGCATGATCAACCATACAATCAATGCTTTATAAATCAGCACCAACTAATTAAGTGTATATGGTTTTCTGAGATTTCAGTGTGATCATGCCTCTAAATAAAATCTTTTTAAAAAAAAAAAGCTAAAAGAAAGTGAGTTTTGTTTTTGATCACTAATTTTAGCTATTAAATAATTCTGTATGAATTACAGTATATAAAATAAGTTTTAAAATTTTTTAAATATTTATGAGAGAGTGAGAGACAGACAGACAGACCATGATTGGGGGGAGGGGCAGAGAGAGAAGGAGACACAGAATCCACAGCAGGCTCCAGGTTTTGAGCTGTCAGCACAGAGGCCAATGTGGGGCTTGAACTCACAGACCCTGAGATCATGACCAGAGCCGAAGTTGGACACCCAACCAAATGAGCCACCCAGGTGCCCCTGTAAGATTTAAAAAGTAAGGATGATGGTACATTCACAAATATGGGGGAAGAGCATCTCATGCGGAGAAAGTAGAGTCAACTCATGGGGAAATCCCCAGTGCTGGTGTCGTTTAGCATGTGAGGGTCACTACGATCAAGTTTCTGTGAAGAATAGTGAGAAATGAGTTTGGTAAAGAGAAAAAAGGGAATCAGACACACTGGTAGAAGGAAAGCTATTTTACAAGTGATTGCTTGTAGGGAGTTTGGAGGAAGATGGAGAAATAAAAAATAACTCTCAATTTTGAGCCTAAGCCACTTGCAGAAGTAGGTAGCACAAAGTCAAGAGCTGACCCAGGAAGATTAGACAGAGCTGACTATCAGATGCTTAAGCAATTCAACAGATTTCTTCCCTGTTGTTTATTAGGTAATGCACTATTCACATACGTCCAAAATAAAAGGATTTTATATAATGTGCATTTGTTGCTTATAAAAAGCTCCAATAAAAAGTTTTAAATCAAGGTAATTGACGATCACTGTTGTAACAGAGAACACCAATAGTTCAGTAGTTTGGCAATAGTGACAATTATTGGTTGCTCAAATCACAGTTCCCTATAGTTGGTGGGCTAGGGTGTTGGGGAGAGGAGGGGAGGACAGATCTCTGAGGAAAGAGCTCTGCTCTTTGCAGATCTTCAGAAATCTATGGCTCTGCCTTCTAGAACAGGAGACTCCAGACATCACTGACCGGAGAAAAAGAGTGTGGAATCAGAAGGGAGATAACAGAACGTGCGTCACTTCTATCCACACTGCATGAAATAGAATTCAGTCATGAGGCCCCACTGAATTCCAGGGAGGGCTGGAACATACTATTCTAACCCAAGACTCAGGAATGATACCTAGCATTGTCTTGGTCACAAAGTAGAAAGAAGGAAGGTAAAGCACTTCCCTAAATAAGTGAGAACTTCAAATTAGCCCCTGGAACAATTCTTTCTTGTTGTTCTGCCTTCAGTAGCCATGAACCACTCAGAGATAAAACCAAAAATACAGCAAGAAAAGAATATTATATAAAATTTTATAACCTGAAGCTTAATTTGTAACTTTGCCACAATCTTTCAAACTTAGCTTAAGCAAAATATCCAGAATCTACAATAACTAACACTTGCTGGTATTGGTTAGAATATGCAAAGTTGCTAAGGTACGTGTGCATTTAATTGACAAAACTTTGAATTATGGAGGTAGGTTGACTGCTGTAAAAAAAAAAAGTTCCAAATTCTTCACCAACATTTGTTATCTTTTGGGTTTTTTTGGTAGTAGCCATCCCAACAGGTGTGAGATGATTAGTCATTATGATTTTGATCTGCATATTCCTGACAATTTATTGAGCACCTTTTCATATTCCTGGTGGCCATTTGTATATCTCCTTTGAAAAAATGTCTCTTTGCCCATTCAAAGCTCTTTGCCCATTTCTATTTTATTTTGTTTTGTTTTGTTTTGTTTTATTTTTTTAGTTTATTTTTTAAATTTATTTGAGTGTAGTTGACACACGATGTTATATCCATTTCAGATATACAATACAGTGATTCAACACCTCTATATGTGAGGCTGTGCTCATCACAAGTGTAGCTATCTGTCACCATACAACACTATTATAATACCGTTGACTGTATTTCCTATGCTGTGCCTTTCATCTCCATGACTTATTCTATAACAGGAAGGCCTGTATCTCCACTCCTCTTCCTTCCTTTTACCCATCTCTCCTCCCCCTCTTCCTCTGGCAATCGCCAGTTTGTTTTCTGTATTTATAAGTGTGGTTCTGTCTTTGGCATTTTTGAATAAAGCTGCTTTGGTTCAGTTGGTTAGTTGGTTTTTGTTTTTGTTTTTATTGCTATTCAGTTGTAAGAGATTCTTACATATTTTGAGTATTAACTTCTAGCAGATGGATGGCTTGTAAACATTTTCTTCCATTCTGTAGGTTGCCTTTTCATTCTGTTGATCGTTTCCTTTGTTCTTTAGAAGCTTTTTAGTTTGATGTAAGCCCACTCATCTTTTTTTAAGTTTATTTATTTTGAGAGAGAGAGATGCAGGAGAAGCAAGAAGCAGAGAGAGAGAGAGAGAGAGAGAGAGAGAGAGAGAGAGAACCCCAGGCAGGCTCCACACTGTCAGCCTCAGGTCCAATGTGGGGTTCAAACCCATGAACTGTGAGATCATGACCTGAGCCAAAAACAAGAGTCAGACACTTAACAGACTGAGCCACCCAGGCTCCCCTGAAACCCCACTCCTCTATTTTCAGCTTTGTTGCCTGTAATTTGGGTGTTAAAGCCAAGAAATCATTGCCAGGACCACTGTCAAGGAATTTCTGCCCAATGGGCATAAATAAAGTTTCAATTACACAAAATGAGTGAGTTCTAGATGTCTACTATACAACATAATGCCTATAATTAATAATATGGTATTGTGCACTTTAAAATAGAAGAGGATAGCTCTTAGCACAACACACACACACACACACACACACACACTCACACGAACATAAGGAAAATTCTGGAGTGGTGAATATGTTTAGGACCTTGACTGTGATGATGGCATCACAGGTATATGAATATGTCTGAACTCATTAAAATGTATACATTAAATATTGTATTTTTATATCAATTAGACCTCACTAAAGCTTAAAAACTGAGTTTTGCTTAATTAAGGATCTTCTTCCTTTTGAGTTCAGAGTAAATATAGTTTATATTAACACTAAATGGTTTTCAAATATCATGAATGAAAATAAAACTTACCCAGCAATGACAAACAAGAACTCTGCAATGGCAAAATATCAGATATTAGTGCACAAAAAATGAACCCCTTCTGGAACCCTCTGGTGAACTGCAGCTACCTACCTAACGTCTCTCACTGAGAGCATAGTCTACCTGTATTATCAAATATTTTCCCTGGGTTTAAGTATTTTATTAACAGATTTCGGGATTTTTAAAAAATATTTATTTACTTTTTGAGAGAGAGCACAAGCAGGGGAAGGGCAAAGAGCGGGGGGCGGTGGGGAGACACAGAATCCGAAGCAGGCTCCAGGCTCTGAGCTGTCCTCACAGTGCTGGATGCAGGGCTGGACGCAGGCTCGAACTCACAAACTGCGAGATCACGACCGGAACCAGAATGGGACTCGAAACCAACTGGGCTACCCAGGCACCCCTTTTAAACTGAAGCATTATTGCCTGGGCTCTTAATCCAAAGAAATGGGAAGGAAACAAATTCAATATCTTGACCAAAAAGGTTGTGTATCTATTTCAGGAACACACACACACACACACACACACACACACACACACACACACACACCCCTCTCTTTGAAGCAGTAATAAGCCTGGGGTGCCTGGCTGGTGATATCAAAGAATGGCCTCCAGAGGTGAAGTGGTTTTCCGTGAAAACTTCACAACAATTCAGACTCTCTCCTCCTGCGTGCTTCCCCAGTTCCCGGAGCTTCTGCATCTGAGTCTGGATCGCCCTGCAGTTTGTATCTCCGGATTATCACGGTGTCTCACAGACTCCGGTGCAGTTTTATTGGTCAGAGGGAAGCAGAGGAGGAGCCACTGTGCACATTTTCCCCCCTTCGCACACCATCAAATCAGTAGCAGCTACTAACACTCAAAGCAAGGCTTCAGGCTGGGAACGAATACCTCCAAGAGGCAGCTGATGGGAACATGTGCACACGGACTGCGCTCCCAGCGGCACAGCAGCTACTAGGAAAATTATTTTGAAAAGACCTGACTGAATGAATGCCTTAGGCTAAAGTTAAGGTGGAAGTGAGGACAGAGAAGCAAAGGGCAGACTCTTTCAAATGAGAATGAGTATTTCAGAAGCCTGAGATTTTACAGGGAAGGTGATCAGAGCTGTTCTTGGAAGACAGTAAAAACTCCATTTCCAGCCTTGGAGCGTGTGACATTTACTCAGGACAGGCATGCCAATTTCAGCCTCAGAACTTCCGGGCAGACAAAGACGTGGAGGAAAGCACTGAGGCTAGCTGACCCCAGAGATCGAATCAATTCCGAGGGGATCTGAATCCACCTGGTGCAGGATGAACTCCACCCATCGCCATGGAATGCACACTTCTCTCCACTTCTGGAACCGCAGCACCTTCGGACTGCACGGCAATGCCAGTGAGTCCCTTGGAAAAGGCTACTCGGATGAGGGGTGCTACGAGCAACTTTTTGTCTCCCCCGAGGTGTTCGTGACTCTGGGTGTCATAAGCTTGCTGGAGAATATTCTGGTGATTGTGGCAATAGCCAAGAACAAAAACCTGCATTCACCCATGTACTTTTTCATCTGTAGCCTGGCCGTGGCTGATATGTTGGTGAGCGTGTCAAACGGATCCGAAACCATTGTCATCACCCTATTAAACAGTACAGATACGGACGCGCAGAGTTTCACCGTGAATATTGATAATGTCATCGACTCCGTGATCTGTAGCTCCTTGCTCGCATCGATTTGCAGTCTGCTTTCAATTGCAGTGGACAGGTACTTTACTATCTTTTATGCTCTCCAGTACCATAACATCATGACGGTCAGGCGGGTTGGGATCATCATAAGCTGTATCTGGGCAGCCTGCACGGTTTCGGGCATTTTGTTCATCATTTACTCAGACAGCAGTGCAGTCATCATCTGCCTCATCACCATGTTCTTCACCATGCTGGCCCTCATGGCCTCTCTCTATGTCCACATGTTCCTCATGGCCAGACTGCACATTAAGAGAATCGCTGTCCTCCCAGGGACTGGCGCCATCCGCCAAGGGGCCAACATGAAGGGCGCAATTACCCTGACCATACTGATTGGGGTTTTTGTTGTCTGCTGGGCCCCGTTCTTCCTCCACTTAATATTCTACATCTCGTGTCCCCAGAATCCTTACTGTGTGTGCTTCATGTCTCACTTTAACCTGTATCTCATACTGATCATGTGTAATTCCATCATCGACCCTCTCATTTATGCACTCCGGAGCCAAGAACTAAGGAAAACCTTCAAAGAGATCATCTGTTGCTACCCTCTAGGCGGCCTCTGTGATTTGTCTAGCAGATACTAAATGGGGACAGAGGAGGGACTAGAAACATGCGTAAGAGACTTCTTCCTTCTTACAGAACTTGAACGGTGTGTGCTTCAACAACAGTGTTTTCCTCCATGGGAGGCATGGGTTGAGACTGTCTCTTGTATAAATTGAAGTTTATGATTTTTTGGAATGAAAAGCAATGTCCAGTCTCTGTACATTTCTAATGTCTTGCACTTTTTGGCTGTACAATGTTAATCCATACTATAGGTTAGAAGCACGATGAATGTATAGAGGAGAAAAAAACCTCTTATTAAAAGCATAACCATGTTTCTTCTTACAAGGATTGGACACTTTCCTTGTTTTAGTAACATAGAAATCACAGAATCATTAAATAGACTGTAATAAATGGCTTCTTATATTACACTCTCTAACATTGAAATGTAGAGATTTGATTGTAGCATTTGGGGGTAAATATTGAAGAATACATGCTTAGTCAATTAAAAAAACCTGAAATTTTAAGTGATAAGCTGTGCTCATTCTCCCTGTACAGAAGTAGAAATGAAGCTCCTACTGAAAGAAAAACAGCTTAAAAAGAAAAACCCTGAGATCTTGAGCCGGAAAACTGTTTCTCAAAGACAAAGAGATTAATTTATTTGCCCAAGCAAATGGACTGATATTCCACAAAGGCAATAGGGGTAGAGGGAGACAGCAGTTATAGGGATTAAAGTATTCTGGAAAATCTAAGTTAACATGTCAAGCTAAATGTCCTGATACCAAACCATTTCCAACCATCATTAATAAAAACAGAGAATAAGGTCTTTCTTTCCTTTTAACCAGGGATGTAGCATCTGCTGAAATGTCCAGAAAGCAGTGGTGCTGCCCTGAGTGGTCTGGCTTCCAGTCTCTAAAGAACTACACAGTTCTTCTACTTTCACATGGAAGGGACTGGCTGTTTACTAACTGCTTATTTTCTGTCCTGGAGTTTAAGTCCTCATTATCAAGGATTTTAACTTCAAAAACCAAGCCTATAGCACAAATAGATCCACGCAATATGTGTAAAGATCTAAAATAAGGGAGTCACTAATGCTGATGGATGAGCAGGAAGAAAGGCACTACCCGAATCCCAGAGGACAGAGTCACATAAAACAGAATCTGTACTTTCCAATACAAGTACACTTTAAGAGAGAAAATATATTAGGCCGAGGATGACCAGCAAATTATCCTTTGCTTTCATTTAGAATGTCTTCAAATGCTCATGGACAGAGATCACAGGCGAAGGTGTTTCTTAAATCTAATATGAATGCTTTGCATATTGACAAGAAGTCCCGAGAAACTTTCAGCATCGGGTGGACACATTAAGATGGGGAGGTTCAAGCTGAAAGGCGGCGCTGACGCTTGATTGCCTCCGCCTCCTCTATTTGGATGCAAAAATACATGTGAGGACTTAAAGGCAGACTGCTCTAAAGTCAGAAGCCAAAGCTGTAGCAGGACACAGATGCTGTTTCTGTCTTTGCTACTATTCCTGTCCATTCTTTCACCTAGTGAGTTTGAGAGATTCCGGACACTGGAGATACAGACTAGAGGGCCCTCAGCCCGCCCCATCCTGTGTGGTGGCTGTTCTTCCAGTCAGTTCTCTCCCTTCAAGTGTCATCTCAAATGCTGCTTTGTCCAGTGAGAACCAGCCCCCTTCCCCCGCTGGCAGGAAATCCGGCTCCTTCCTCTTGACACCGGTATCTATCTCCCCTTGGGGCAGTTGGGATGAGTGTTAGCCGTGAACCTGTCTGCCCCACCAGATTCCTCTACCTCCAGGACACATTAGACTTCTGTTTCTTAAAGTGCTAAGACAGAGTCTTACTCATTTTTCCTGTTTTCCAAACATCCCTCTATTATATTACTCCCTCTTTCTCCAGTGAAACCAAGATTTTCCCAGAGGGACCTACCATTACCACCCAAAGTCCAGAGTTCACATTAGCATTCACTCATGGCATGGTATATTTTATGCGTTTGGACTAATGCATAATGATATGTCTCCACCATTACATTACAGAACACACCATTCTACAGGATAGTGTCACTGCCTTCGAAATCCTCTAATGATCTGCCTTTGTCCCCCTTTTCCCCTTAACCCTTGGCAACCACTGATCCTTGTACTGTAGTCATAGGTTTATCTTTTCTAGAATGCCATATAGTCGGAATCATACAGTCAATAACCTCAGATTGCTTCCTTTCATTTGGTAATATACATTTAAGATTCCTCTGTGTTTTCATGGTTTGGTATTTCATTTCTTTCTGTGCTGATTAATATTCAATTGTATGGATGTAATACAGTTTATCCATTTATCTACTGAAGAACATCTTGGTGGCTTTCAAATTTTGGCAATTATGAATAAAGCTGCTATAAACATTTTTGTGTGGATGGGAGTTTTTAATACCATGCCAGGAAGTAGAAATTTACTTTTAAAAACTTCATTATAAATACTGTCATATGTTGCCCATCCATTAATATTTTATTAAGGGTGGTTAGTTAGTATTTGAATTATGCTGGTAAGAAATATACTTCCGGAGCACAACTCAAATACTGGTAAGGAGTATACACCCTAGATGTGAAAGCAGCCTCAGATACCTTTATTGAAAATTTCACCAGAAAGGTCAATTGATAAGCAGAAGGTACATTAGAACTTATTTTCCATTGGTGAAATGAGTGATTGTTAAGAATTGCTGTTGACTTAAAAAGTTACATGGTGGGGGCCCCCCGGGGTGGCTCAGTCAGTTATGCATCTGCCTCCTGATTTTGGCTCAGGTCATGATCTTGCGGCTGGTGAGTCTGAACCCCGCATGGAGCCCCACATCGGGCACCATGCTGACAGCCCAGGGACTTCTTGGGCTTCTCTCTCTCCCACTCTCACCGCCCCTCCCCCACTTGTACATGCGTGTGTATGTACCCTCTCCCTCTCTCCCTCTCTCAAATACAAATAAACTTTTTAAAAAGTTATGTAACAATCACGAAAACTTGCACAAACAAGGTACAAGATTCCTGCCCACTTAGCAGCTAGCCTAACACTCAACCTCTACATCTAAACTCCCAATAGTCCCGTCTCCCCCACCTGCTTCAAACGTCTCTGTTGCCCAAACTGAATATTTTGAAATTACTAAAAAGCATTTTTGATGCTTTTGATGTTATACTAAAAAGTGAATAAATATTGACTTCTGTTTCATGTTACAAGGAATACACAGAACATTTGGTAAGATACTAACTGCCTAAAAAAAGCACTACCACTCTACTTACATACTGCCCTCCCACATATGACTTTCCATCACTCATGAACAATTTAGCAGTCACCAGCCCTGGGTGATCCTCCTAAGGGAAACGTTCAGTTTCCTTATTGGGTGTGTTTATACTATGTAAATTTATAGCAATTAATGTGTTTTAATGTTCTAAAGCACACATAACATTACAACAGACACATAGTTGATGGAAATGCAATTGCCAAATTACCAATGACACGAGGAGAAAAAATACATGTCAAAGAAGTTAGTTTTGAGTGAGAACATATTTTAGAGAGCATCTCATGCAACCGTCTAAAGGGACTCAGGGACATTGCTTAATGTGACATGCATAATTAATGGGAGGAGGGAAACCTGAGACCCCATTCCTGACTCCCCATCAAGAGGTCCCTGAACCGAATTTCCCAGTCACACAGCTTTCCCAGTCATAAATAAATTCTAGGATTGAATTCTGGTTACACTGTTTTTCGGCTCTGAGATTTGAATGAAGTTCATTTTCTCATTGTTAAAGGTGTGTAATAATACCTGTCTGATGGGAATCTTAGAAAGATAAAAGGCAATTATAAGATCAAGGATGTAAAGTTGCAAAGAATAGCACTTGAGTCACACAGGTACTCCAAAGTGGTAATTTTTACCATTTTTAAAATGCAAAGTAAATGAATAAGCTCATGTATGAATGAAGGTGTATTAGTTTTGCTATTTTTTTCAGACTTTCAACACTAGCAATAAAATCTCAGCCTTGGGATTAACTATATACCTTTTCTTAAATTTCACAATTTCAATTGATCAATAATAATTGAATTTGACTGACTTTTTTTTGTATAAATTGAAATATTTAAATGTACTGAATACAGAAGCATACCTGCTTAAAGGATAATTTGTAATCACCAATAACGCCAATTGTTATAAAATTTGCAGTGCCACATTCAGTACTCAAAAGGCTAATTCAAAGGATAATGTGCCAAACATGTATTAACCAATTAGCCCATTTCTTCAGGGATTAATCGATACCCATTACACTTTATGCCATAAATTTAAGTGTAAACACACACACGAAAGCGTTATCTAAGCTGATGTCAATGATATTAAATGTATACCCTTGAAAAATTCTACAAATAATGAATTTATGCTCACATCTTGATGCTCAGCTATTGGTTCATTACATATTGATCTAAGCTAAACGTATGAGAGTAGAAAGAGCATAGTGCTTGGACAAAGAGAATACTGAGTTCAAATCCTAGATTTACCAGCTCTACAACTTTGTGCAAGTTACTTAACTTTCCTCAGCATCTACAGTCTGAAGATAAGATCTATCATCTCATCATATGGTTCATGATAAATATTAATGTAAAATTAGATAACTGATTTAAAGGATCTAGTATAGAACTGGGCACTCTAGGTACCCCCATTGTAATGATCAATCAGATTACACTCATGAACTTTTCAGAGTCTAGACTCTGGACAATGCTAAATGGTGGAACAGACTTGAATATCCTCATTTCCCAAGTAGGAGAGGTGGGAATCCACTCAAACCTGTTTTCAATATTTCATTTATTTCTAACATGCAAAGCAAGCAAAAATAAATCTCTACATTTATTATTTCAAATATAAAGACACTTTGAACATTTGCAAAAATTAAGGGAAGTAATGAATTGTGTGGATAGGAAAACATAGACTGTCTCAACGGGTTCAGTAATGCTCTAATTCTTGGGAGGGGGGCGCCTGGGTGGCTAAGTCGGTTAAGCATCTAGCTTTGGCTCAGGTTATGATCTCACGGTTGGTGGGTTCGAGCCCCGCATTGGGCTCTGTGCTGACAGGTAGCTCAGAGCCTTGAGCCTGTCTTCAGATTCTGTATCTCCCTCTCTCTTTAATCCTCCCCTGCTCACTCTGTCTCTCACTGTCTCTCAAAAATAAAAAAAAATTTAAAAAATTTAATTCTTACATGGAATAACTGATTTAATATTACACTTCATAATTTAGAACTATATGATAAATACTCTTGCATGTATTCAATGTTACATGAAAATTTAATGAATATAATACCTTTATCTTGCAATGCACTGAGTGAGAGGAAATGCATGAACACCATACTTGCGGGGAACAAATAAAGGATTCCTAACACAATTTAATCCACCACTTCGAGGGGTGGGAAAGAGCTTTGATTTGTGATAGTCATGGTTGAATCTGGCCCTGGGTTAATGAAACTAATAATCATAGTTTACAATTATTAGTGGCGCTATCACTGCCGACAGGCACCTAGAAATCCCAAAACTCCAGAGCCAAGAGGAAAATTTCAGCAATTCAATCAGTAAACTATTTAGGAAGGTTTTATATGGGGCTCAGCTGCAAATGCAACTATTATGGTTTGATTTCTAAACCTTACAGTTCAAACCATGAGAGGAATTTCACTGTTAAATTCAAACCACTGCCACCTATCATTAAAAAATGAAAATGTACCAATAAATCTGGTCATTATTCCATTTGAGGAAAAAAACAACTAACACTAAAATATTATTTGCAGTTTACCCCCTCAAGTCAAAAGGCGATTCATTTGTTAACACCAGTTTCAGAATGGCCCCATTGAAAACAATGCATGCAGATTTCATATAAATCTCACAAGATCCTGAAGAGTTCATTTAAAATAACATGTATATTGGCAATGAGAGGGAATGACATATGGCCATTTGTAGGAAAGTGGATGGACCTTGAGGGTGTCATGCTGAGTGAAGTAAGCCAGGCAGAGAAGGACAGAAACCATATGTTTGCACTCATAGGTCTAACAGGAAACATTCAGA
>NC_043713.1:15080968-15096266 GCF_006229205.1 Suricata suricatta
ACAGAAGTTGGTGTTTTGATTTTTTACTTTGCTTTTCTGTTTTGAGTGTCATTGCAACTACTGTATTGTAAAGGATGGAAAATAATTGCATATGTTAAAAAAATATGAAACTTTATAAAGTAAAAAAAATTAAAAAAAGAATAGAATAGGAAAAAAAATAAAATAACATGTATTATTCATATTTTTATGGAGTTCTTTCATTCAAGAAGAAAGCAAGGCTTCAGAGTAGTTTTGTGTGTATGATTTTGTTTACTCTGGATAATTTATAAAATGTTGAAATTTGTGGTCTGGATGTAATTTATACCTGTTACTCAGATAGCTATTAGCTGTTTACTATGAGTATCGGAAAGAAAATCTACAGTTTCACTCTGCCCTACCTCTAACCTTCCTTTCTAAGATAGCCCTTCTCTGCCTTTTCCACATCCAGGGTCTTATTTTTTACCTAAAACGATATGGCTAAAAAGGAAGCTAAAAAGTGATGTAAGTATGGCTCCTTGTTTTTACTCCATGTTTTCATCATTTCATCTCTGTGGGATGGAAACTCAAAACTTGAGTCACTTTGCATTTACTCTCCAAAATTAAATGAAATTCTTGTCATTTTGAATAAAGACCAGATGCATAAACCCTGACACAAATGCCTAAGCCTTGTGGTATGTACGGTAGACAGGTATGGACAGAAAACGATGAATATATAATTTTTGTTGGGCAAAATAGGAAGGCAAAGATATGATTGATTTATTTAGGTTTGAAGAGCTTTTTGGAGAAATTATTTAAACTCCAGGCACAGAGAAGGCTGGGATATATGTATATAAATTTGAGAGCCGTGAGCATGTATACAGACAGTGGAAGATAAGTGCATAAGTGATCCCTCAGCAGGTCTTAAGCCTGAAATCTATCTTCCTATTCCTCCAATCTCATTCTTGTGAGGCTTTCACCTCCATCAGGGCACTAACACTGCTCCTGCTAATGTCCCCAAGGTGCTTCCAATTGGGAAATCCAGTGATCAGTTTTGTTCTTATTTTATCTGGACCAACACACACTTTAACCTGTTGGTCAGTCTTTACCTTGCTATGTTTGGTTCACAGAGCACCCAAACCCTTGGCTTTCCTCCTATCTCAAAAGCATCTTTTCAGTCACTCTGAGGATTCCCCCTCTCTCCTCCAAGCTCTTAACGGTTGAATCCTCCATACCTCAGTGCTTTGTACCACTCTCTTTCCTATCTGCACTCACTCCTTTGGTCATCTCACCCAGCCTTAAAGCATTAAGTACTATTACCATTCTGAAGATACCCAAATGTGTATCTTCAACACAGATCCCTTCGGCTATTTGCTGCACATCTGTACTGGCTTTCTAAGACAAATTCTGTTTCAGTCAGTACAGGCTGCTATGACAAATCGCCACTGCCTTGGAGACTTACAGTCCTGGTTTTGGATGCTAGAAGTGCCACATACATGTGCCAGTTGGTTCAGCTCCCAGTGAGAGGCCAGAGGCCCCTCCTGCTGTCAGATGGCTGCTGTCTAGTGAATCATCACATGGCGGAGAGAAAGAAGAGGCTAGCTCTCTTCTTCTTTTTACAAGGACAGTGATCCCATCATGGGAACTGCACCCTCACAAGCTGATTACCTCCCAAAGGCCCCATCTTCAAATACCACAACATTAAGATTCCAACATGTGAATTTTCAGGGGACACATTCAGTCCATAGCAAATCTTGAATTTCTATTTTAAAACCCTAGTGTTCCCATCCAGAATTTGTCCTCTCAATGCTCTGCCCACATCAGATGATGGCAACTGAATCCTTCCAGTTGATGAGAACAAAATCTCTGAAGTCATCATTCATTTCTCTTCATCTTATACTCCATTTGGCTCTGTCAGGATATGTTGATCTTATCGTTAAAATGTATCCAGTGTCTTTTCTATAGCACTTAGAATGGAGCTTGTCTATAAGAAGAACTCAATAGATATTTGATGGAAGGAAGGAAGGAAGAAATATGAAATATAGAGGAAAAAAGTACTGGGTGCCCAGTTAATAGTAGTATTTAAGGGGTTTGGGAACAAAGAATAAGCCACGAAGTCATGATCATAGAGACAAGAGAAAAACTGAAACCAAGAGAGAAGTGAGTCTTAAGGAATGAGGTGTCAATCATTTCTGTAAAGAAAGAACTGAAAGTTGTTCAGAAAATCCTCCAACTAGAAATTTAGTGTATTGATTTCATTTGAGAGTGGAATCACAAGCATGACTGAGATTTTGATGAAATGCGGAACAAAACAGAAAACTTGAAAAGAAGAACCGATTTCCAGTAAAATATTGAAGCAGATGCCAGATTCTCTGGGTCTCATGTGGAAACCAGAGGTAGAATGTGAGATAATGGGGTGGATGAACAGAGTATGGACTCTCTTTTTAGGAAGCGGGACTGAATAGAATGGGCACATATTATTAAGGGATCATTTTCTCAAAATGGATCAGCTTCAAGGAAGATTATATGCAGAGGCAAAGAACCAATACAGACTAAGAGGCTGAAAATACTGATTATTTACTCAAAACTCTCAGTAGTATAGCTGAAATCATTTCCCCTTAATTTTCCATAAATGGTTCTCTTTTCTGTGGAGTTTGTTTTTTTTCCTAGTTACATCACGAAGAACTCTACTTAGGAACTGCACCTTCCCAAACACCAGCAGATGAACTGAAATTCTAACACCTCCCACACCCCAGAGGGCAGGTGACAGGCTCAGCGCTCACCGGGGGACCGCGGCATTACTAAGGTCTAGCCACACTCATCCTTCTCTGTACAGAG
The DNA here is from genome assembly GCF_006229205.1 of Suricata suricatta. Lineage (NCBI taxonomy): Eukaryota > Metazoa > Chordata > Mammalia > Carnivora > Herpestidae > Suricata > Suricata suricatta. The sequence continues at coordinate 15,083,762 of NC_043713.1, forward strand.
CAGGAAGCTCCTTCAAAATAATCTTTCTGTCATTCGTGGCTGGAGTGAACTTCGCTTCTAACTCAACAGGGGCTACCCACTTGTAGATGGCTTGCCTACATATCACAGGAAAGCAGGGGGCCCTGCCACCAGGAATAATAAGCTTCCGGACTGGCAGAGACACACTAGAACCACCTACAGCCATGCACTTTCTCCATCAAAAAGGGGAGGATCGGTCCTCTGGCAAGTGTGACTGTTAAATAATGAATATTAAAGAGGCCTTCACTGGGGCACCTGGGTGCCTCAGTCTGTTAAACGTCTAACTCTGGATTTCTGCTCAGATCATGAGCTCACGGTTTGTGGGATCAAGCCTCACATTGGGTTCTATGCTGAGAGCACAGAGCCTGCTTGGGATTCTCTCTCTGCCCCTCCCTCCATCCACCCTCTCAAAATAAATAAATATTAAAGAAGAGTCCTTCATCTTTCAAGAAAATATGAAAGAATATATAGAGATAATTCTAAAGGACAAATTGAACACAAACACACACACACACACACACACACACACAGGTATTGTTAACTGTTGTGCTTACTCTGCTCTTCATGGTATACTGAACTTCACTGTCATTACCTTCAAGAGTAAACACGTTGCTAAGAGGAAGTTTCTCAGAAGTCTGATTAGTAAAGATTGCCCATTGGTACTGGAGGTCTAGAAAACCCTCAGTCATAAACCAAGCAGCTTTGATTTTTAGAAAAAGCAGCTCATTAATAGGAAAAATGATCTATGAGCCAGAAAAACTGAAGTAAAGACTCTTCAATAAAAGTCTACTGTTTTTTTTAAGCAAGTCACAAATAAATGGCAATGAGCAGTCAGAAAATGAACAGAACAGCACATCACTTGGCAGACAGCACTGGAGTGGGTAGGTTTAAAGAGAACTTTGGGGAACTTTCTGAATCAAGGCTATCTGGATTTGCTTCATCTTAACCACAGAGAAACTGTGAAATGCCAGATTTTAAATTGATTATTCTAATCACAAGGGGATGAAAATGTTAGAGCAGCAAAAGACAGAGTGGAGCTCAAAATTTGTTGACTGTGTTTCTTTTCAAGTGTGGTCAAGTGTCAATTACCAGCACTGTCTTTGGCCTAAAGATCACTACATTGTCTCATCATCAAATCCTTCTAGGCTCCAAAACTGACACGGCCCCTTCAGGGAGAGGGGGCGGGTCAGTGAGAGGTTCCCTGCATCTGTAGATGGGTCTCTGCAGCTACAGGTGGCGACCATTCCTACCAGCCTTTTAATCCTTCTTTCTTCTCCTTAGGGAAGTCATTAGAATCCCTCTGGGACATATTTCTCCTCTCATGTATGTTTGTTTTTATAGAAACATAAAGAGCAAAAATGGTCCTTTCTAAATAAGGCTAGATCGCTAGAGTATTTGCCAACAACATTCTTTCCCATTGTTTCAGGTAACATGTTCATTATCCAGGAAGAAATAGCTAGATGCCTGTGAAGCTTACTCTTACAAAAATGTTTTGTACTCACAATCCCTAGTACATCATGAGAAGAGAAAGAATACTTTCATGGTGGCAATGGAGAATTCTCGGCCCCATGAGGAAACCCTCTCAAGGGTCTCCTACGATACCACAATTCCAAAGTAAGCTACATCGTATTGTGAAAAACACATACTATAACCCCTTAGAAAGGTCTTTGCCATGAAAGGCTTGGATTATTTTATGAAATTCCATAGGATCTTGGTCCCACCCAATATCCTTAGAAAATCGTCATCTAGAATGTCCGAGTAACTAACCCCAGATCTGGCAAGCTTCATCTCTGCAGTGAGAAATAGTGTTTAAAGTGGCAATTACTATGTATTTTGTAACAGGCAAATTCAGTATCTTGAAGGTTCACAGTATTCCCAATTTACAAAGACATTGGATGAAAATATTGGCTGATGTAGTTCCTGCTGAGATATGGCTTCAGGTCCTGCTGTCCCAGATGTACCTCTCTTCATTGTCATTACGCCTCTGTATCTATTTCCCGAGTCCATTTTGTCTTAACAGAGTCCAGTTACTGCTTAGTTTGGTATTTTCTAGCTGGTCTCCTTCCTGTCAATCCAGAGCACCCATAATTCACTCTGGGAAATTATTCAAATGTCCTTGAAATTTCTCATCTAATCTATTCAATGGTCAAGTACACAAATTTGAAAATGCGGTTAGACACATTCCTTTCTCCTGTAGTTTATACTGTAACAATAATTTTCATGTATGACTAGAATGCACTGGGTAGAATACCCACCTTAAACTGATTTAAAGAATGAAGAGAATTTGTTACTTACAGACTTTAACACTTCAACAAAATGGGGGTGGCTTCTGTGCATACACAGATCATCTCAAGAATGAATCCATGGTGCTTCTACACAGACCAGCTGAATTCCTTTAGATTTTGGTTTTCCCATATAGTTACAACATTGCAACAAACACCAGATTTAATGTTTCTAACTGCCTGCTGAGTCGTGAGATGGAGACTGGCATTAGGCTTCATGCTAGGTGTGGAGTCTCCTTAGGATTCTCTCAAGGAAGAGAAGAGAAGGGCAGGGAAGGGAAGGGAAGGGAGGAAGGGAGGGAGGAAGAATAAAAGGAGGGAAAGGAGGACGAAAGGAAGAAAGAAGGAGAGAGAAAGAAAGAAAATGACTATACAACATCATGCCCATAGTTAACAATACTATATTGTTATTTGTAAATATAAAAATTTAAGAAGGTAGATATCATGTTAAGTGTTTTTACCACAATTAAAAAAAAAGAAAAAGAGGGGCACCTGGGTGGCTCAGTCGGTTGAGCGTCCGGTTTCAGCTCAGGTCATGATCTCACAGTTCGTGGGTTCAAGCCCCACATTGGGCTCTGTGCTGACAGCTAGCTTAGAGACTGGAGCCTGCTTCAGATTCTGTGCCTCCCTCTCTCTCTGACCCTCCCCTGCTTGCACTGTCTCTCTCTCTCTCTGTCTCTCAAAAATAAATAAAAGACATAAAAAAATTAAAAAAAGAAAAAGAAAATAGCTACTACAAATTTCTATCCAAGATAACATTTTATTCTTAGCAGCTGACACAATACATGGGCCCTGGGGATTCCTCTTCAGTCTTAAGTGAACTTGACAAGAGAGTAAATTGGGCTCCAGGGGTTCTGGTCAACTAGAGCACAGGTATACATTCCCAATCTAGTGAGTTGTTACATTATGTTTTGGATGTCAAAGCTAAATTGATACATTAAAATTCTAGTATAAAAAACCAAATCATTTTCAAAGCTACAAAACATATCATGAAAAATACAAATCAAAAGATGATTCATACAATGTATAGTTACTTTGCCTTCTGATACGAACAACTCTGCTTCTTTCTGTTGGTGATTTTTTCCACTACTATAAGACCCTTGATTTTCAAAGTGGAGTTCTCAAATCAGCATCCCTGGACTTACCTAAGAATGTGTTAGAAAGGCAGAATTTCAGACCCCACAACAAAACTTACTGAATTGTATCTGCATTTTAATAAAATCCCCACATGAATCCTGCACACACTGAAAATTGAGAAGCACTGTGTTATATATATGGAGTCTATCAGTCAGGACACCTTTAGTTGCAAGTAACAAAACACCAAATTAAAGTGTCTTAATAAAAGATGTGAAGGAAAGCATTCATCTAAGCCTTTATCTTGAGAAGGTAGGAAAAGAAAAGCAAATCAAGCCCACTACACAGAAGGATGCAATAAATAACAAGAGGAGTACCCAATGAAATAGCAAACAAATGCACAATAGAGAAATCAACAAAGTAAAAACAGGTTCTTTCAAAAGATTTATAAAATTGATCATTCCTAGTGAGACTTATCAAGGGACATATAGAGAAAACACAATGATCAGGATGAGGAATAAAGAGACCATCACAACTCCTACAGACATTAAAAGATAATGAATTAATTTATAAAGAACCATACATCAATTCATTTGACAAGGCAGATAAAATTGATGAATTCTTTGAAAGATATTACTTACCAAAAGCAACAAAAGAAACAGAAAGTCTGTACACTTTTTACCCACCAAAGAAATTGAACTGATAATTAAAAGCCTTCCTGTAAATAAAATGCTAGACTCAGATGGCTTCATGAATAAATCTTCCCAAACTTTTAAAGACAAAATAAGACTGGATGAAACTAGAGAGTGTCATGCTAAGAAAAATAAGTCAGTCAGAGAAAGACAAATATCATGGGATTTCACTCATGTGTGGCATTTAAGAAACATAAGAGATGCACACAGGGAAAGGGAAGGAAAATAAGATAAAGACAGAGAGGGAGGCAAACCATAAGAGACTCTTAAATCCAGAAAAGAAGTGGGGCAGGATCCAGCCTGACTTAAATGTTTTAAACTGAAATCTCTTGGAACAAAACCAAAGGTGTGGCTTTTAGGTCTTCAGCAAAAGATATGCCCAGTTACAAGAGTTACCAAAATCAGGAAGTAGTAGTGTTCATACTTCTCCCAATTCAGTCATTTAATGACCCAAAACAACACAACTGACATCCCATAGCTTTAACAGGTTGCCAGATGAACGGAGCTAGAATGTTAACTGACAGTCAAATTCAAATTCTCAAGCAAAACAGAGTGCTGTCATTCAAACACACACACACACACACACACACACACATACAATCAAGTAATCAAAAAGAAACAGGCAACCACCTAATTTTTAAAAGGGTCACAGACTCACAAAACAGGCTATCAAGAAGGCCAACAAACTATTTTTAAAAGGTTCAACTTAATTAGGCAACAGGGAAATGCTTAAAACCATGAAGAAATGCTACCACATACACCAAAATTTGCATATACTGCCGTGGGATTATAATTTGGTATAACAACATGGGAAAACTCTTTGTAAGTATCCACTGAAAGCCGAATATATTCACATATTATGATTCAGCACTTTCAATATTATGGATAGGCTGAAAATAAATTTATGCATGTGTGTTCATCTAAAACCATGTACAATGAAGATCTAACGCACAGAAGAATGATTACAGTCAGCAATACCATATTATAAACCTCGAAGTTGCTAAGAGACTAATGTTTAACTGTTCTCAATACAGAAATGTTAAATATTTGACATGATAAAGGTGTTTAACAAATGTTACTGTAGTAATCAAATTGACACACTGATGGAAACGTCTTACTTATAATTTTACACCACTTTTACACTATTACAAACAGTGCTATTATAAATATTCTTGTGTATATCTTTTTTATTGACATATGATTGACATATAACATCATGAAAATGTAAGGCATACAACATGTTGGTTTGATATCTTTATATGTTACAATATGATTACTACAACTCTTAGCAACTATACATCAACAAATTGTGTGTTGTGTTGTCGTTGTTGACTACACGACCACAAATTGTGGTTTGTATTAGAATAGTCAGAATAGAATATAGCTATGAAAAATGAATGGGCTTCGATTATTCCTGACGACCTGGATTTATCTTACAAAAGGGAGCCAGACACAGAAAAGTGCATGCTGTATAATTATCTTTCAATAAAGCTCAAAAAAAGCATAGGTGATCTCTGGTGATGGGTAGCTTTATGAATGAGGAGACATGAAAGATGTACCTGGGGCTCTGAAATATTCTGGTTTTTGATCAGGGTAACAGTTACACGAGTATGCCCGCTTTGTGAAAATTCCTCAGGGGTATAATCATGATTTTTGTAATTTTGTAAATGTTTGTTACACTCCAATAAAAGCCTTATTTAAAAGGGGCGGGTGTGGGAGTTTATTGGTTCACAGCCTTGAAGAGTTCAGAGATAGTGCAAGTCAGACATGGCTTATTCAGGGATTCATCTAAGTTTCTCTGTAACCCAGTGGGCCCTTCCTTCTTCCATAGATTAGATTCATTTGGGGGATTGTTTGCTTTATGTCTGTGTTACAGGTGTTAGCAGTAAACAAGGCATTATTCTTGGGAAACCTGGGTGGCTCATCTGGTTATGTGTCTGACTCTTGGCTTTGGCTCAGGTCATGATCTCATGTTTCATGGGTTTGAGCTCCATGTCAGGGTCTGCACTGGTAGCTCTCTCCCTTTCTCTCTGCCCTTCCCTCCCCAATATAAAGAAATAAACTTAAAAAACAAAAGACTTTATTCTTTATTGTTCACATTCAGGGAGAGAAAAAGTTTGCCTCCCAAACATCCAACAAAGTCCTGAGTATCCTTCTAATTGCTCCAAACTGAGCCAATACATGCTCATAGAAAAGCTTGAGGTAATTCGTTTAGGCTGAGTCTCTGCCCATCCCTGTAGCAATCACTAGACTGGGGAGATGTGATTATGTTTACTGACCTAGGCCTATTAGAGCCCACCCCTAGAGCTATGCATGAAACTAACAGGCTGCTACACCAGAGTGGAGAAGCTATTCCCCAAAGTAATTGTACCCTTAGTAAGGGAGGAATATTAGTGAGCACTCCGGCAAGTCTGATGTCAGATCCAAACATGTAATTAAGGAGAGTTTAACAAGGCTAATATTTACAATGCTTGGGGCTGGGGTAAGGAAACAGGAGATGCTAAAGCACCTTGTAAATCAACAGCAGAGGACTGGAAACATCACTAGACCTGAGCAAACAAGAGGGTTATGGTTGCAAAAATCTGGAGAGATGAGATACTGCGACAGGGGGAGTGCTCATTAGGATCTTCAGCTTTTGGAAAACTCTGCCAATCCATAAAAACACATTTGAGAGAGAGTCAGGAAATGAACACCCTGACTTCACAGTTCTCCTTACCTCCTATCTCCTGTTGTCTGATTTCTGCCAGAAGACAGAGGGAGAGTTGGGCATTGATGAAGCCTGTCACAATTAGCCTCTCTGGACACAAAGTATGGTACAGAGGAGTGATGAGTGGATCTGGAAGAACAAATGGAAAGTATTCAATGAAAAGGCAGAAAGGATGCCTGGGTAGGCAATTTATAAATGTCTGCTATAAAAAGTAAGTCATAAAAGCATTGGATTAAAAAATATATCAGAAGACAACTGACAGGACTTTCATCTCCAACCCTCTAGGCAGCCATTTGTGTCTGAAACATTTTCCGTTTAGGGAGACTCACTATTTTGTGAACATTGCAATATGGGACCAGAAGTCACAGGAGCAGAATGAACCTAATAGCAGCCCTCTGGGCAGAAGTTCATGCTTCTCTGCTTCTCTCCACGGCTGGCTTACTCGGCCCTCCTTTTGAAACAGACCAGCTGTCTTTGTAAATCTAAATTTTTCTTAAATCGGCCAAGTTCTATCCCTGATGATTATAACCCTCCACAAAATCTTAGAAACGCAGAAACTTTTCAGAACTGAAGAGAGGACAGTGGGGACCTACTAAAAAAAGGTATTTTCTTGGAGGGACAGAAACTATGAGAAAGGAAAGGCTTGAAGGTAATAATAAACTTTTGTCAGCATTTTGGGAAAATTAAAGTATGAGGTTCCAGTTGAATTGTGGTTCCTGTAAGGGACAAGTTGTGTGCTTTACTGTTTTTAGACATTCTACCTTCCTAGACTTCTCTATGTGGAACTTCCAGAAGAGTTCTATAAATTTTTTTCCATGAAGTTTTCAAATGTAGTAAATGGTTTAATTTAAAGGCAGTTTAAACCCAACTGCAGTAAGCCCACTTTTCTTTTCTACTAATGTTCTAACCCAAAAAACTTTTAGCTCCATTCAGGGAGACAAAAAACTAGTATTATAAAGTTCAGATTTTTAAACACGCACATGTTGGATTTGGCATAACTTACGTCTTTATTCATGTATATGGATCACACACACTAAAATTTCAAAGGATCCACTAAGTCATGTAAAGCAAAATGAAGACTCTTCATCACAATACTTCCAAATTAGTTTGTTACAGAAGATGCTAAGTTATGTAAGCACCAGACTATGAAGTATCAGGCTAAATTAGCACCTGCAAGATATACTTGATCTCAAAACAACACGAGATAAGTTTTAATGATACACACAATATTTGTATTCTGTGGCAATATACAACAAATGATACATAGTTCAAATAAATGCCTATACTGAGGACGTTTTGCCAAACAAAATGAATGTATAAAGAGTTCCACAGTAAAATCCAATCACAATTTGCTGAAAGTAGACTGGAAGTTGCTCTATATCCTGGATTTAGGGTCATTTTTTGCCTTTCCCATAGCGATTCCCCAATATTTTTAGGTTACCCAGAGAACGCTCTATGGAAGATGTACGTGGTTGTCATGGTACTTGATCTCCCAACATCCATGCATGCCAAATAATTGGTCTTTGCCAAAGATAAGTATAAACATGTGACCAAATCCTGGCCAATAAGAATATCCTTACCACTAAAACAAAACACACAAGATAGTGAAAGACCTTCATTTTACTACTGATACTGTTTTATCTGCACATGATGCCTTGAACTACTTGAATCATTTTGAGATTACTAAGTTAGGGAGAGAAAGGACTGATATTTTAAAGAGACCAGAGCCTAGAGAAGGAAACAATTTGGTCTTCGATGGCATCACCAGGCCACAAAACTAACCAACCCCAGAGCCTGAACAAGCCGGTACCTCACTCTCCTCATTTGTAAAATGAGAAGACTGTAATACTTATCTTAGGGGTTACTCTCAAGAATGACAAAGTCAATACATGGACAGTGCTCAAACTCTTGGCTGATACACAATTCCAGTGATGAATACTTGTTATTCGCACCTTAGTTTCATGCTAACAATTGTATGAAACAACCCATTTATCATTTTTTTTTTAGTCCGGATTTTCTGTTCTGTTACAGTAGAAAGTATCTTAACTGATACAATATACCTGTTCCCAAGGGTTTTGGCTGGAAAAGATGGAAACCAAAGTTCCAAGTCATCTTTCTTTCCCTCTGGACAACCATTATGTAGCTTGGTCCATTCTGCATTATCTTGCACCTGAGAAAGAGTGTGACGAGCATGGACACGAAGGGAGGGATGATGATGCCACTTGCTGAGAATACAACCTGACTTCAACCTCTTCAGATTAATTTTAAATGTTAGCTGGAAAAACCCAAATACTCATAAACTGATAGAGAAGGTGTGGTATATACATACAATGGGATATTGCCTGGCACTCAAAAAGAATGAAATCTTGCTATTTGCAGCAACATGGATGGAACTACAATGTATTATGATAAGCAAAATAAGTCAGTCAGAGAAAGACAAATCACATATGATTTCACTCATATGTGGAATTTAAGAAACAAAACAGATGAATATAGAGGAAAGGAAGGAATACTAAAATAAGACAAAAACAGAGAGGAAGGCAAACCACAAGAGACTCTTAACAATAGAGAATGAACTGAGGGTTGCTGGAAGGAGGGGGGCAGGGATGGGGATGGGCTACATGGGTGATGGGTATTATGGGGGCACTTGTCGTGATGAGCACTAAATACTAAATTGTATTCCTGAAACTAATATTACTCTATATGTTAACTAACTAGAATTTAAATAAAAACTTGGAGGAAAAAAAATGTTAGCTGAAAACTAAGTGATACTATTTAAAGGCTCCTATCCCAAGATTTCTCTCTACCTAAAGTTCTACTATTTAAAATTATATTTTATTGGGGGAAAATTTTTTGAGGGGAATGTACCTAAGTAAATTGCCATTCACATCTCATTTTAAAATTAGTTCAATAAGTGTACTTCCCTAACATATAGCTTACTCACAGAAGAAAGAAGGAAAGAAGGAAGGAAGGAAGGAAGGAAGGAAGGAAGGAAGGAAGGAAGGAAGGACAGACAAAAAAGAGAGACAAAAATGGAGAGAAGAAGGAAGAGAGGGGAAGGAAGGAAGGAAGGAAGGAAGAATAGAAGAGGGGAAGAAGAAGGAAGGAAGATAGAAAAGAGGGGAAGGAAAGAGAAAGGAAAGTAGGAAGGGAGGGAGGGAAGGAGAGGGAAAGAGAAAGGAACTTCAGGCTAAAGATAATGGATTTCCAAGATAAAATAGAAGCAGCAAAAATTATGTGAAGGATTTGGATAGAAGAATAAGAAGAGGTGGTAGACAGTAAAGAGGGAATTGCAAGCCGGTACAGAAAAGCTGAGACAACTACAGAGGCAGATATACTGGAAGAGTGTTCCAACTCAGGTCCAGTGTGGGGGGGGCTCCTCTCAATTAAGAGCCTGAATAGAATGAGAACAAAATTTATATTTTATACTTACTTTACAGTTCTTTTTAATAGTTTAAGTACATGATAGATGCTTTGAAACCACTTGCTCAGTTATAGTAGTAAGAATTAACACCCCCCCCAATAATAATAATCGCCAAAATTCATGTACTCTGGTGGAAGCTATATCCAAGTTTCTATATATACTTTTTTTCTGGTGTAGCTTTCACAAATAATGCAATGGACTTAAAAATATGATGTTTGCTTTTTATCCCACATTTTTAACATATTTGAAGTCATATTTTTAAAGTGTGCATTTCATTTTGATTTTTAAGATAAACTGCAAAGGAAAAAATGCTACTTAGCCCTAAGATGTAATTACTTGACTTATTTTTATTTTTATTTTACCTGTTGATAAACCACTTAAAAATGAGAAAATTTTGAGGGAGGAGCCAAGATGGTGGAGAGGAAGGGAGCTCTGTAAACTTTGTCTGCCCCATCGATCGAACTGAGAAGAACATTACTCTCATCTGCAAGAGCAGAAGGAGAAAATACGGACTCCAGAAGGAAGAGAACCTGAAGGATACCTGAGTGAGTGAGTGCGAACTGGGGAGACTGGAAAATGGGCCAGCCCGAGATGGACAGGGGAGGTGGGAGCCCCAGCCCAACCCGGGCAAGGGCGTGGAGCCCGAGAGACAAAGGGAAGAGACAGAGAGACTGAACACGCTCATATTGCTGTCTCTGGGGAAGAGGTAAAGAATGCTTAACTGCGCTTGGAGAGAGAAGCTCACTCCATAGATAACTGCTGGGTAGCCTAAATCCTGAACCCAGGTGGCGCAAGGGAAGGAACAGCTTCCAGCCCGGCGCCATCTTGGCGAGGAGTCAACTGCCATGGCGGTGATAGGGGTGCTCACTTCGAACTCGGTTTTGGGAGTGGGAGCACGCACCTCATTTCCACGGTGCATCTTGCCCACAGCATTGGCTGCGTGAAACCTGAATCCCGGGTGCCAACAGGGAAAAATAGCCCCCACCTCTGCATGATCCTGGCAGAGAGTTGGCAGCGGTGGAGACCTGGGTGAGCATGCAGGCTGCAGGAGCTCCCAGCTCATTTCCAGCAGCTCCCCGGTGCAGCCTCTGGCAACAGCTGTGCACTCATTCCTCCCCCAAAGCTAACTCGATCCCCTCAGGGGGTTGGGACTCTGACGGTGCACACGCACTTCACCTCCTGCTGCTCATTTCGCCTCAGGCAGGGGCAGCCGAAATCCCAGCCTGAGCCAAAACAAACTGATTCCTCCCCCTGAGAAGCCACCACCAAAGCAAAAACATCCCATCTGGGGTAGCATAAAAAGTGCATGGACTGGAACTTTGTACCGAAGCAGGCCTGGAAAATACAACTCGGCTCAACCATGGCAGAAGGAGATCGGACTCATTAGAGTGGCCTACAGTTCATAGTTCAGCAGAGCTTGGCATGCCGCCTATCTAATCTCTGCAGACACCGAGGCGGTGCCTCTGAGAGCAGCCTCCAAGACCTACCACATTAAACCACGCCTATCCACTAGGGGGAGCTGCTGGGGTTTGTTTTTTTTTTAGGTTTTTTTCTCTTTTTTAATAATTTTTTCTTTTTTTCTTCATTTTTCTCTACATATTTTTATTATTATTACTTCTTTTACTTAAGTTTTTAAAAATTTTTACTCCTTATTTTCCTTTCTCCTTTCTCCCTTTTTTTTTTTTTTTTACCTTCTTTCAATCCAGATATATTCTCCCATCATCCCTACCTCTCCCCTCAACTGGTCATACACTTTTAGACTGTCCACTGTCCTTTATTGTCTCTGCCCCCCTTTATTTTTTTCTTTTTCTTTTTCTTTTCTTCTCCTCTTTTCATCTCTTTCCTCCCCATTCTCTTTATTTTCTTACCCCCTTTTAATGTGTTTGTTTGTTTGATTTGTCTGTGCTTTTGTGTGTTACTATTCCCTCTGTGTTTGTCTGTCTGTTTTCCTTTTTAGGGCTACACCAAGAAACAAGCCAAAGTGTGCATGACAGCGAGTCCCAAATACTGCTGAGTAGGGAAATAAAATATTCAAAGGCACAACAAGAGAAACTGATAGACACCATTAACAGAATATTTCCTGAAACGACAGGCCCTGGACAGTCAATAAGCCTCCCTTAACAGAGAAATATTAACAGGTGCACAGTGCTCAACAAGCTTTCTAAAGGTGACAAGAGACAGAAAAATAGCAAAAATGACAAAACGAAGGAACTCTCCCCTGAAGAACTTCCAGGAGGAAGTCACAGCCACAGAACTGCTCAAGGCAGATCTAGACAACATACCAGATCAAGAATTTAAAAAACTTGTC
>NC_043713.1:15096366-15097608 GCF_006229205.1 Suricata suricatta
TAAAACAATTAATCACAGAAAGAAACAATCTTATTGACAAAAATGTGCTAATTGCAGGGGACTTTAATACTCCACTGACAGCAACGGATAGATCAACCAGACAGAAAATCACTAAAGAAACAATGGACCTGAATGACACATTGGAACAGATGGAACTGATAGATATATTTAGAACTCTGCATCCTGAAGATAGGAAATTCACCTTCTTTTCGAGTGCACATGGCACATTCTCCAAGATAGATCACATACTGGGGCATAAAGCAGCCCTCCATAAGTATAAACGAATAGAGATTATACCATGCACACTTTCAGATCACAATGCTATGAAACTTGAAATGAACCACAGGAAAAAGTCTGGAAAACCCCCAAAACTGTGGAGGTTAAAAACCACCCTACTAAAGAATGATTGCGTTAATCAGGCAATTAGAGAAGAAATTTAAAAATATATGGAAACCAACGAAAATGAAAATACAACAATACAAAATCTCTTGGATGCAGCAAAGGCAGTCCTAAGAGGAAAGTATATTGCAATTCAGGCCAATCTCAACATACTAGAAAAAGTGCAAATTCAAAATTTAGCAGAGCACCTACTGGAACTACAAGGGAAGCAGCAAGAGCACCCCAAACCCAGCAGAAGAAAAGAAATAATAAAGATCAGGCATAAATAAACAATATAGAATCCAAAGAACAGTCGAGCAGATCAATGAAACCAAGAGTTGGTTCTTTGAAAAAATAAACAAAATCGATAAACCTCTAGCCAAGCTCCTCAGAAAGAAGAGAGAGAGCACCCAGATAGATAAAATCATGAATGAAAAAGGATCTATCACAACCAATCCCTTAGATAGAAGCAATCATCAGAGATGACTATGAAGAATTATATGCCAACAAACTGGACAACACAGAAGAAATGGACAAATTCCTAAATGCACATGCACTGCCAAAATTCAAATGGGAAGAGATAGAAAGCATGAATAGACCAATAACCAGTGAAGAAATTGAATCCGTTATCAAAAATCTCCCAACAAATAAGAGCCCAGGGCCAGATGGCTTCCCAGGGGAATTCTACCAGATATTTAAAGCAGAGCTCATACCCATTCTCCTCAAACTATTCCAAAAAAATAGAAATAGAAGGAAAACTTCCAAACTCATTCTACGAAGCCAGCATCACCTTAATACCCAAACCAGACAGAGACCCAGCCAAAAAAGAGAACTACAGACCAATATCCTTAATGAATACAGATG
>NC_043713.1:15097708-15098978 GCF_006229205.1 Suricata suricatta
GTCAGAATTGGCAAAGAAGAAGTCAAACTTTCACTTTTCACAGATGACATGATACTCTACATGGAAAACCCAACTGACTCCACCAGAAGCCTTCTAGAACTGATTAATTAATTCAGTAAAGTTGCAGGATACAAAATCAATGTACAGAAATCAGTTGCATTCCTATACACCAAAAATGAATCAGCTGAAAGAGAAATCAAGAAACGGATCCCATTCACGATTGCACGAAAAACTATCAAATACCCAGGAGTAAACCTAACCAAGGATGTAAAAGACCTATATGATGAAAACTATAGAAAACTTATGAAGGAGATTGAAGAAGACACCAAGAAATGGAAAAACATTCCCTGTTCATGGATCAGAAGAATAAACATTGTGAAAATGTCATTACTACCCAAAGCAATCTACACATTCAAAACAATCCCCATCAAAATTGCACTAACATTCTTCTCAAAGCTAGAACAAACTACCCTCAAATTTGTATGGAACCACAAAAGACCCCGAATAGCCAAAGTTATATTGAAGAAGAAAACCAAAATGGGAGGCATCACAATCCCAGACTTTAGCCTCTACTACAAAGCTGTCATCATCAAGACAGTATGGTATTGGCACAAAAACAGACACATAGACCAAGTGGAATAGAATAGAGAACTCAGAACTGGGCCCTCAAATGTGTGGCCAATTAATTTTTGACAAAGTAGGAAAGAGTATGCAATGAAAAAAGACCTCCTCGTTAGCAGGTGGTGCTGGAAGAACTGGACAGAAAAATGCAGAAGAATTAAACTAGACCACTTTCTTACACCATACACAAAAATTAACTCAAAATGGCTGAAGGACCTGAATGTGAGACAGGAAACCATCAAAACCCTTGAGGAGAAAGTAGGAAAAAACCTCCTAGACCTCTACCACAGCAATCTCCTACTTGACACATCCCCAAAGGCAAGGGAACTGAAAGCAAAACTGAACTCTTGGGACCTCATCAAGATAAAAAGCTTCTGCACTGCAAAGGAAACAATCAAGAAAACTAATAGGCAACCGACAGAATGGGAAAAGATAGTTGCAAATGACATATCAGATAAAGGGCTAGTATCTAAAATCTACAAGGAACTCACCAAACTTCACACCCACAAAACAAATAACCCAGTGAAGAAATGGGCAGAAGACATGAACAGGCACTTCTCCAAAGAGGACATCCAGATGGTCTACAGGCACATGAAACAATGCTCAACATCACTCATCATCAGGGAAACACAAATCAAAACCACACTGA
>NC_043713.1:15099078-15099341 GCF_006229205.1 Suricata suricatta
AACAGCTTTTCCGCTTAGATGTGCAATGCCAAGTACATCTTTAAAGAGCCCCAGAAAGTCAGAAGGAACTTTTGTCTGTTTTTTTTATATAGATGAACTATGTTCCACAGAAAATTTGGGAGGCCAATATAACATTGTGGAAAGGGTATGGGTTTTAGTGCCTGACAAATCTAGTTTGAATTCAAGTTTTACCACTTATCAGCTGTGTGAGTTTGCACAGATTATTTAATCACTCTGAGTCTCAGTTTCCCTAACTATGAAAT
>NC_043713.1:15099441-15133937 GCF_006229205.1 Suricata suricatta
TTGTGGAGAGACGGGCACCCTCTTACACTGTTGGTGGGAATGTAAACTAGTGCAGCTGCTCTGGAAAACAGTGTGGAGGTTCCTCAAAAAACTATCCATTGAACTCCCTTATGACCCAGCAATAGCACTGCTAGGGATTTACCCTAGAGATACAGAAATGCTGAGGCATAGGAGAACATGTACCCCAATGTTCATAGCAGCAATGTCAACAATAGCCAAAACATGGAACAAGCCTAAATGTCCATCACCTGATGAGTGGATCAAGAAGATGTGGTATATATACACAATGGAGTACTACATGGCAATGATAGGGAATGACATATGGCCATTTGTAGGAAAGTGGATGGACCTTGAGGGTGTCATGCTAAGCGATATAAGTCAGGCAGAGAAGGACAGATACCATATGTTTGCACTCATAGGTCTAACAGGAAATTTTCAGAATGATCTAGCTGCAAGAAAAGCAAGCAGTTAGTAGTGCTTAAGAAAAATTGGTTCAATATCTAATGGATAGTTGATACCTGCATTTTATATACTGTTAGGTGAAACTATAATACAATCTAAGTTTATTTTGGGAGTGTTTGCTGTATAATTGGATTTAATGAAATGTTTAGAGGTGCAGTAGGCATGACTTTGAGTAGATAATGAAAGAAAATGCAAAATGCTTATTGATATATGATGTGGTTTCATCTTAGCTTGGGCAAACCATGCAGTATTTAATACATAGTGGCAGAATATTTACTATTGAAGCTTGAAAAGATGTGAGTTCTTTGTGTGCAATCTTTCATTTATGCATGTGAGAGGGTTTTCTTTTCTTAATATTTTTACATTGTAGTACTTATTTTGCTAGTTGGGGTGTTTGCTTATTTAATACATTCCGTCAAGGACAGAAAAAAAAATGAGAAAATTTTTGCACAAAGAGCTTCAACTACAATTTCTAAGTCTTTCTCAGCTTTATTTTTTAATTTTTATTTCTTTATTTAGATAGAGAGAGAACACATGCATGAGTGGGAGAGGGGAGAGAGAGAGGGACAGGGAGAGAATCTTAAATAAGCTCCATGCTCAGGGCAGAGCCTGATGTGGGCTCCATCTCACAACTGTGAGCTTATGACCTGAGCCCAAATCACGAGTTGGATGCTTAACTGAGGGTGTAACCCAGGTGCCCCGACTCCTTTGCCAGCTTTAAATACTATAACAGATTGTTTATTCACTTTCTTTTTAATAAGTCTGAATTATATTTCCTGGGGGTTTTTTTCCGTCAAGGAAATGAGTGGCATATTTAGAAATCTAAGCTTTAGGAAATCAGAGAGGAAGTGAATTCTATAACTGCCATCAATTTAATCTTCAATCAACCTTAAATGTGTCAACTGAAATTGGCATTGGAATGAACATTTCTGAAAACTTATCATGCTCTATATTCTGCTGAAAATCTTGTCATTAGGAAAAAAATTTTTATCAGAGTTAACCACTGAAATTGTTTCAATAATGCCTTTATCAGGCTTTAACAGCATAAGGCTAAAAAAGGGAAGGTACAAATGGAGGGAAGAAGTTTTAAGACACGAGATAATGGTCCTGAAATCAGAACCGTCCTGGAAAATCCATCAGGTGTGATATCCAAACCAACAGGATCTGTGGTGATGATTTTTTCCATGAAAATTTTGAGTACTGGGTTTTAAGCTTCTTAAACTCTCAGAATTGCTTTCCTAGTAGCTCTTCTGAGAGCCAGACACATCTAGACATGATGCCAAGCAAGAATCTTAGGCTTAAGATAAACTTGAAAAAAAAGTAATGAGCAATGTTAACAGTAACAGCAGTGAAGAGTGAGAAAGTTTATACTCAGAAAATTATAAGGTTGATAAATCAACCAAAAGGTCATTTCTAAGAATTAAAATCAATAAGCTAACTTCTCTGTGAAAGTCCTTGAAATCTCCAGCTCCTACTATTTCATTTCTTAGCATTTATATTTCTTGTTGAATTTACCTTAATTTGCACATACAAGTATTAAGAGCCTTGCTGTGTTCTTTTTTTTTTTTAATGTTTTATTTATTTTTGAGACAGAGAGAGACAGACCATGAGATGGGGAGAGGCAGAGAGAGAAGGAGACAGACCCAGAGAGCCTTGCTGTGTTCTTACAGAGAAGAATATGGTACCCATAGCCCCCTGTCTCTCAGTGCCCTGAGATCCCAACTAAATACAGGTGGGAAGCTGTTTATTCTACCTGTGGTTATAGTGAACCACCCAAGATGATCTAGTCTCTGGAATAAGTCTGGGTGGTATAGATTTGAACTGATCTAGAGCCGCAAAGATCTACAAAGATATTATTATATTCTATAGGTTGGAGCGATGATCCTACTAATAAAAACTTCAGGAGACTTTTGAGAGTCAATTACTCCCAGTGGCTACCAGATATTTGAAGTCTGTCTTTTTCAACTCAGGCTACGATAACAAAATATCATAAACTGGGGAACTTATAAACAAGAGAAGCTTATATCTCACCGTTTTTGGAGGCTAGAAGTCCAAGATCAGGGCCTGGCAGATTCCAAGATCAAGCCTGGCCAGGTTCTAGTCAGGGCGCTCTCTGGTTTAAAGACTGCCCACTTCTCACCGCAACCTCACATGCCAGAAAGAGAGCTAGTTCTCTAGACTCTTCTTATAAAAAGAGCGGAGGAGGGAGAGAGAGTTGGGGAGAGAAAGGGATGCAAAACTTGAGAGACTATTGAATGCTGAGAATGAACTGAGGGTTGAGGGGGAAAGGGGGGGGGGAAGAGGTGGTGGTGATGGTGGAGGGCACTTGTGGGGAAGAGCACTGGGTGTTGTATGGAAAACAATTTGACAATAGAATATTATGGAAAAAAAAGAGCACTAATCCCATTCATTAGGGCTCTACCCTCATGACCTAATTGCAATCCAAAGGCCCCACCTCTGAAGACCTTCATACTGGGTATTAGATTTCACATATGAATGGGAGGGGGGCCACAAACATCATTCCATAACAAAGTCAGTTTAGGGTAAATCTTATGCTGAATGTGGTGCTTTGGACTCTTTCAGGCGCATCCAGAATTCAAGGCTGTTGGCTACTGCTCTAAGCCTATTTTGTGCCCATCACTTTATATAAGCATGCTGGTTATCGATTACTCATTTGAAGGAAATGGTGGTTCAAACATGTATACCCCATGAAAGGCACTGTTATAGTACCATCATGAAAAAATTCCTTATACATGTTACATCCTCTCCAGTAGAGAAAAGAAATTTAAACTGTTTCAGATCAACTAGATAGTTCAAGCTCAAAATATATTTTAGCAATATTTTACCTTTTGAGTTAACTTTGTGAAATGTAAAAGTTGCTTTTCAGACAGTAAAAAGTGTCTCTTAGAAGCAAGATAGCACAACGTGGGTATTTGTTTTCAATGTTTCAATGCTAACCATGATTATAAGACCGAGACACTGAATTTGTATGATATTTGAGTCCACTGCTATTCAGGTCATGGATGTTCAAACTTGAGTTATTGCTTCTTCCAAGCCAAGGAAAAACAAACAAAAGTGAGAGAAGTGAAATAATCAAGGTCATCACAGAATAGGACCGAGAGGAGAAAAAGCAGTGTCATCGTCATTAACATCCACTGAGAGTTTAGTGTTTAGTGCTGAGAGACACAAAGAACATGCTTGCATGAAGTGTCCAGTTTGCTTCCATAAACAGCCCACTGCCTTTTTAATTTTAAATGTTTGTTTTTCTTTAGATGGCTAAACTTTTCAAAGAAGTGACAAAGTCAGAACTTTGACATCCCAGAAAATGAGAGACAAGACCGGAAGAGGTGGCCTAAGCGAGGTCTGACAGAAGAGGTAACCTAGAGAAGGAGAGGGGACAGAGAAGACTAAGGGTGTGGCATGTGTCACCAGCTGTCCAGCAGATTCCGAAAATAATAAATAGTTTGGATTTCCTGTCATGTAGCTTCAAATGAGGAGGAGGGTAACATTGAAGAAATAAGTTCTGGAATGTAGAGGAGTGTTGATGCTCAAGGACTCTTGATCCTGATGCAGTATTTTCTTAATGTTTCCCAAATATGTATAATAGAAATGAAATCATATTAATACTGTTGAAAGTCTCAAAACTCTACTGAGCCCTTCCCATGACCTTCAGACAGTATTAAGCACTTTTAATGATTTAGCTAATATGACATATATATGACAACAATAATAACATCCTTGAGATAAACATTCTGTCCTAAAATCATCCAGAGGCTGGACACTGGGACTGATGAGGTTAAAACTAGCCCAGATTTATATAGCTGGCAAAAGGGAGGTAAAGCCCCCCAATATGTAAGACCTCTAAAATATTTTGCCAGAACAAAGATAATTCTAGAAACCCAAATTATTTCCATTATCAAAGTTAGCTTCTGACTCTGTGCTGTACTGTGGCCTTCAAAGGCAAAACTGTTGTATTTCTTTCGAAGAGCCTCATGGAGTAACTCACTCAAATACTTCTGCCTTCCAGGATATATGTCTTAGTTGGGAGTAGATAATTGTATCTCTTCCTAGAGTCCCAAGGTATCTTTTTTTAGGCATCATAAATATAATCATTAATCCTTCTGCCTGGTCTGCAATTAAATATGCATTAGGACCAACCCACTATCCCATCTGTGTGTTTAAATCATTATTAAATAAGAAAACATTCAAAGGGCCATTTGTGGCATTAAAGTAAAATTCTTTGAGGTGCCTGGGTGGCTCAGTCAGTCGAACACCTAATTCTTGATTTCAGCCTATGTCATGACCCCATGGTTTGGGAGTTCCAGCCCCCCACTGGGCTCTGTGCTGATGGTGCAGATGATCCTGTTTGGGATTCTGTCTCTCCTCTCTCTCTCTCTGTCCATACCCCTCTTAT
Source organism: Suricata suricatta (assembly GCF_006229205.1). Lineage (NCBI taxonomy): Eukaryota > Metazoa > Chordata > Mammalia > Carnivora > Herpestidae > Suricata > Suricata suricatta. The sequence continues at coordinate 15,104,318 of NC_043713.1, forward strand.
TATCTCTCTCTCTCTTTTCCTCTCTCTCTTTCAAATAAATAAATTTAAAAAAAGTAAAATGAATAAAGTAAAAGTCTTTACAAGCATCTTTGGGCATACAATGTAGAAATGAGATAATATAGGATTATTAAAAATTCATAATGTTTTATGCAGCTCAGCAGAACAAAGAGTGATGCCAGACATGACTCATTAGGCCCAGAACATATTGTTAGCAGGAAAAAAAGAAGGTGATGATTCACTTTGGGGTAAGATGATGGTGTAACAATGTTTTGGCATTTAATGGAGATGCTTTGAACACCCCATGAGGTGTAGGCTTTAAAGAATTTTCCAGAGTACAAGCTAACTTTTCCTGAGATGGGATTTCAGGGTGAATTTCCCTCTGCTCGCTCAGTGCTCTTTCTGAATTGCAAACAGGTGCAGAGAAGGACAGCCTGCAGGCTTCCTCTGTTGGTGTTCTTTTTATACAAATTTAATCACCAAAGGTTTTTCTTAATCTAGCTCTTCTACAATACTTAAGAAACCCACCATCAAGTATGTATGTGGTGAGAATTAGGCTCCAAATACATTCACCAAGCAAATTAGGCACATCATCATAATGCCCTTGGACAAGATGGAATCAAACATCTTACTTCTAATCCTTTCCTTGGACTGCAAAATGCATATCCAGGTGCCTGAGGAGATGCTAAATTTTTCTTTGAAGTAATGCAGCTGTGACTTGTTTCGATGTTGGCCTCTCTACATCTTCTGAACAGATAACTAACTAAATCTCAAAGTGATATTAAAATGGTATTGATACTCAGTGTTGAGTTCTCTTTACTCCTATTTTAGGGTCTACCATCCTGGTTCATCTAGCTCCCTACTTCTCTCTCACTCACCTTTGAAGCCCACTGGTAGAATCAGCCTCATACCAGCTTTGAGGATGAGCCTGACCAGAGGGAAGAGGCTTCGGGAAACCATGCTGAAACTCGCCATCAAATTACCCTTGTTGATGATCCAGTCTTTCCTTGAATTCAGTTCTAACTATTAGTAACTGGGTTTCTGGCTTGTTCCCTGCCCCTTTTATCTACCACGTGCCTCAGCTTCCAGAATTTAGGGTGTCTACAGTCCAGCTATCTGCAATCTGATGCTACGGAAGGCCACCTGCTCACCATCCAGACATTTTCCACCTGCCCCTGTAGAACGTGACAGTGTGAGCACCCTTGTTACCATACTTGCCACAGATGAAGACAAGAAGGTCCTTAACCTCAGTGGTTTTTACTGCTCACTGGCTGCACAACACGGTCCACATTTTGGGCCTCAACGGGTTATTTGCCCTTCTATTTAGATATTCTTTTGCCTGTTGAACTCTACCTTGTCCTGGTCCTGCCCCTCAGTGTGGTGGCCCTAGCAGCAACCCCAGCCTATGGACGGCAGAATTCTAGGTGCTGCCTTCTAGAACGTAGTATTGCCCACTGCAGTTATCAGATCATATGTAGCTGATATAGTTTATCCTGGGCTTAATTCCCACTCCTTTGTCCTCATAGGCTATGTTGTCTTAAGCAAGTTACTTTGTCTTTCAGTTTTTAAACTAGAAGGCAGGGATAATAAGCTCTAGCCTTTAGTGTATATGACTATTGTTATATGAAGCATATAAACAACCCAATACAGTTTTTGACAAATAATATATACCCTCAAATATTATTTTTCTATTTACCTTGAGATATGACATGATATGTTATGAAAGCTAAATTTATAGAACCCCCCCAAAAAATAAAACAAAAAATAAAACTCTATCAAGCAATTCTTTTTCCTCCTGCTTCAGATAGGCATCTTAAATCCCACCATGTGCAAACAAAACAAAAAAACAAAACAGAAAAAGGTTGGGAGGGGGTCAAAAATACTCAGCAGCTCTGAGTGGAAATGAGGTTTACCTGTATCTACAAAAGAAACCAATAAAAAATACTTATCAGTTTGAGTTAAATCAAACAAATTATTCTAATTATTGACACTGCTCCAAATCATAATATGATAGCTTAATTGACACAGAACTCTGTGAAGCTTGTGCCGTATTTAAAGATTATTTTTTCCCATTTATATATCTAAATACTACTAGCTCTGTCTCTGCTAAATGCCTGACTAAAATGTTCTTTTCTAGATGGCCAGGAAGAGTGGTGTTCACAATAAATAAGGCTAAGAAATCTTAGAAGAAGTTGGACATGTGGGCTTTCCATGGTTACCACTTTTGCTTCAGTCAAGATGGAAACACTCGATCTTTGTGACATGTACTGTTGAGGGTGAATCCCAGGACAAGGCCAAGTTTGTAAGCTATAAGGACTTCCCAAGATGTAGGGGGTGGATAGTGTAAATCTCCTTGTAGAGATTTAAGGAGGTAGATACTCTGTTGGAGATGGGAGGCAGATCTCAGGAGAGGATCATATACTATAATTTCTGAGTGAGAAACTTTCTTCTTTTTTTTTAATGTTTTAAAAACATTTATTTATTATTGAGAGACAAAGACACAGCATGAGGAGGAGAGGGGAAGAAAGAAAGAGGGGGAAACTCAGAATCTGAATCAGGCTCCAGGCTCTGAGCTGTCAGCACAGAGCCCGATGCAGGGCTCTAACTCACAAACCACAAGATCATGACCTGAGCCAAAGACAGAAGCTTAATCGACTGAATCACCCAGGGGCCCCAAGAAACTTTCTTCTGAACTCAGGATATCATATGAAGCATACCACTTTTAAGTTCTCATATCCTCCATGGTAATTCTTTTGGGTTGGCCCCACCTCCTCCAACAAGGTAAAAAAGATAGAGGGACCCTGTAGAGCCATGGATGGTAGTTTTGTGGGGAATGAAGGAACCTGTGTTTGAACCCAAATCAGCATCTCTTGTAGACCTCCTTGGAGTTCTGCGCAGGCACAAGGAATGAAATGAAGGGGATGGACATCTGGTAGAAAGTGCCAGCCAAAACAAGTCCCCAGTGAAGAAGGCAGTAGCAGAAACGAGACACATCCCTGCTCCCAAGAGTACTACCAGAAGGTTACTTTGAAAGTGGGGAAGCTGTGTTTAGTTCACCTGATTAGAATCAAAACATATTTGGAGAAGGCATAGAAATACTGATTACAATTTAATATAGGCTGAATCGTCACCCCTCTAAATACATATGTTGAAGTCCTGGGGCACCTGGGTGACTCAATTGGTTAGGTGACTGACTCTTGATTTCGGCTCAGGTCATGATCTCATGGTTCGTGAGTTTGAGGCCCACATTGGGCTCTGTGTTGACAGTGCAGAGCCTGCTTGGGATTCTCTCCCTCTCTCCCTGTCCCTCCCCCTTCCTCTCTCAAAATAAATAAATAAACATTAAAAAATGTTTAAATAAATAAATTCATGTGTCGATGCCCTAACACCCCAACTACCTCAAAATGTGACCATATTGGAACACAGGGTCTTCAAGGAGGTGATTACATTAAATGAGGTCATTAGAGCAGGTCCTAATCAGATACAAATACTGTCTATATGAAGAAATTAGAACAGAGGGACGCCTGGGTGGCTCAGTTGGTTAAGTGTCTGACTTTGGCTCAGGTCATGATCTCACAATTCCTGAGTTTGAGCCCCACGTCGGGCTCTGTGTTAACAGCTCAGAGCTTGGAGCCTGCTTCGGATTCTGTGTCTCCCTCTTTATCTGCCCCTTCCCTGCTTATGCTCTGTCCCTCTCTTTCTCAAAATTAAATAAACTCTAAAAGTTAAAAAAAAAAAAAAAGAAATTAGAACACAGAGAACACAGATACATGCAGAGGGAAAACCTTGTGAAGACACAAGTTGGAGAAGGCAGACTTGCAGTCTCCACAACAGGAAGAGAATGACTTTCTGTGGCTTAAACCCTCTTTCTGGGGTACTTTGTTACAGCAGCCTGAGCTGACTGATACATAGAGCAGCATAATAAAGAATCTTCTCACATTCAAAACAATACAAAAGAATTTTGGGCTTCCTTTCAGGAAATGTAGACCTCCCTGTCTTCATGTAAGAAAAGTCTACAGAAGCAGTTGGAAGAAATGACAGAAAATGGCCCTAAGTAACAGCTAAGTGGTTTGACCCATTGGAAATTAATCTTGAGGTTTCTCCAAAATTCAGTGAACATGTTTCTCTTTAAATGTACTTTATTACCACATTTGACTGTGTGAATTCAGTAGTTAAGAGAATCCAAGTTTGAATCCAAGCTGCGTGCTCTTGGACAAACTCCCCAGTAAAAGTGTCATGTCACTTTCTTTTTTAAATTCCTATATGATGTTCCATCCCATCTTGGAATAAAATCCAAATCCTCCTTTCAAGCTCAGGTCCCTGTTCCTGCTGGGTCCTGTTTCCTGGACTCATTGGACTTCCTCTCCACCCTGTCTGTGCTGTTTCCACAGCAACAAGCTACTGTACCCTCAGGCTCTTTCACCTGCTCTTTCCTTTTAGAAAAATAATCGTCCCCAAAGGCCCATAAGTTTTATTCCTTTATTAAATCAAACTAACATTTCACATTTTTAAAAAATCTGTCCCATCCAGTGTTTTGCCTTCCTATCGCTTCTCTTCTATGCCACTTGTCAACACCTAATATCAAGTGCAAGATTCCGTTTTAAGTGCATGTTGTGTGCCTTCTCCACCAGACACAGGCTCAGAGAGAGCAGGGTCTAGGCTCTTCTGCCCATGGCTATACCCCAAAGGACCTAGGACAGCACCTAGCAATGGGCATTTGGTTCACATTTATTGAAGGAATGATATATAGGGATATGAGTTAATATCCTTCATAGCATTATTTTTCAGACTATTTGTGTATGGAATTACTTGTGCTAAGTCTCTCCTAAGAAAAAGAAATGGTTTTAAATATTATTTTATAGAAGAGGTAGAAAGGTACATAAAATTCATGAGAGGCAAGCATGGAATGAGTTTCATGCCAACACTTCAGCTCCAGGAAACAACCGTAAGCCAAAACCAGTTTGTTCACATACCAGGCACAGGTGGATTTAAGAGACACAGAGATAGAAGGGAGAAAAACTTGGCCTTGCGATGACTTGGAATCAAAACGAGTGAAATGAGATGTTCTCCAAAGCTATTATTTCCAATATTTGGGGTGGAGAACAGGATGAAGGTTGAAAAGGTAAACTCTTTTCTAAAAATGCTTTTTGTCAGTAAAGGTGAATGGAATATTTTGCTTGAAGAGTTACAAGTTCTAGAAAAAGCTGACTCATCCATATCACTATGAACAAAAATGTCCATTAAAAGCCAAAAATAAATTATTTTTTGATTACCCACATCACTACTTCCTTCTATTGACATAAATGATTAAGAACTGACTCTATGGCTCAAATTTCAGTTTAAAGAGGCCAAAAAAAGACTATTAAAAGTTAAGGACATACCCCTCTCCACCTGTATACACTATTGCTGTCTCTAACTTTCAACTCAATAAAGTCTGCATCTGGACAATGCTAAGGCCCCACAGTATGAGTATGATGCCTTGATTCCAAGAAAAAGCCCTGATAAAGTTACATTCCACTTAGAAGAGTACCTAATGTCCTCCTTCTTGCCTGGTAAGTTTCCTCCCTTATATATCTTTACTTTCCTAGCTCCTAAATCCTCTTGCCTGAAGTTTTCTCTTTTCCCCTCAAAGTCTTCTTTTTAATGTTTAGTTATTTATTTAGAAATAGAGAGAGAGAGAGAGAATCCCAAGCAGAGCCAGATGCAGGTCTCCATCCCAAGAACTGTCGAGATCATGACCTGAGCTGAAATCAGGAATCAGCTGCTCAACTAACTGAGCCACCCAGGTGCCAGCCCCGCAAAGTCTTAAAAGAAGTGATAATATTCATATTTAAGATGAGTAGGGAAAACATTTTCCAGGTTTCTAACTAGAAACGGGACAGTCCCACATATTTTTAATTATCATAGCCATGAAGTTAAAGAAACAAATGTCCCACAGATCAAACATAGGCAATTCTGCCAGCTATCCTAGACAAATGGTCTCAGCAGATCTTCTGGATATATAAATTTTTAGACTATTTGCTTTTATAAAAAGCATCATTGTGTAAGTTTCCTACTGGAAAAGTTTACATAAGACAATCCTGAGATTAAATGCTAATGTGTGACTGAAGTCACATTAAAAGTGAGATCTGAGGATTTCTTGAGTGGCTTGGTTGATTTCTTGATCAAGCTGACTCTCGGTTTTGGCTCAGGTCATGATCCAAGGTCATGGAATTGAGCCCCACATAGGACTCTGTGCTGAGCATGAGCTGGTTGAGTCTCTCTTTCTCTCTTTCTTTCTCTCTCTCTCTCTCCCCCCTACACACACACATTCACACACTTTCTCTATCTCTCTCAAATTAATTATATATACACATATGTACATAAAAGTGAGATCTGTGACCATGAGATTCTACAGAATAAAACAGACATAGTAGTCAAAGGATCTCACCTAAACACCAGAGCTGTGCTCTTTAAACCTTCTACAAGTGAAATGGTGGGAAGGCATTTTTGCTTTTATGTACTGAGTCTGACAACTCTATAATTAAAGTCAGACCATAATGTATGAGTAGAATTAGAGAACTATGGACAGTTGGAGAAAAACAGAATAGGTGAGTAAATAATGAAATGCTGTACTTAAAAAAAAAGGCTTGACACTAGGAGATACTTTAAAAAAATTATAGCAAACCTGAAGAGTGACCCCTAACTAAAGACAAAGTTGGTCTTATAAACTGCACATATGAGATAAAAGCATATATCATCATTGGCTAATAGCATCATTTCAATTATGCATTCTAACAGAGAAAAGGCATTCAGTGATAAAAAATAAATAAAATTCCACTAATGAAAGATAATATTGATTTGAAGGAAACATCTCCTTTAGGAAATGGGTAATCATTTTCAATTATTTTTCCAACAAAATACAATTTTAAATATGGGGAAATTTGCAGTTTTTCCCACGGATTAATTCATGTCTTCAAGAAATACATCTTGCTCCTTTAATCTATGAAGGCAGAGATTAATCCTCATATACCTACCTCAACATTTAATTTTTGTTTGTGTAAAGTTTTTTCTGGATTTATAAATATTTCTCTATACTCATATCCTGATATTTACCAGTATCATCAACCCCAGGACACCAGTTCCCCCAAACTAAAACAGGTGCATGTTTATGCTCCCACAATCGTCCATTCTGGAAAAAGGTGGAGTTGTAGTTAATCATGTCCTACTCCTAATTAATGACTTATAAAGACTAATTAATTTTTCAGTTGGAACATACCAGATGACTCATCATTATCTGCCAGCCTGTCATTCATATATTCATACTCAGAACCAGGTAGATATACCAATTAGTGTCTCTTGTGGATTTAAAGTGTGAAATGAGTACCAATAGTGTTTTCCACGTAAAAAAAATTAATGATCAAAATTGCAAGAAGAGTTAAGAAGAGAGCAGGTTGACCAGAAAAGTCATTTTGTTATAGTGAGTGAGGATAGTGACTTCATCTCAGATGCAGCATTAACTTCCTGAAGAAAAAATTATTAGACACTCAGAGTGCTTCTAACCTCAAAATCCCAAGATTCTATGAATAATCAGAAGGCAATCAATTAGAGTATTTTTGCTCTTCATGTATTCAATCAAGACTTTATAGTGCAGGGTGTTTGGCTCAGTCAGTAGTCAGAAAGTTTTCTCAAGTCTCCTTGCAATTTTCATCATGAATCCTGTTTACCTGGAAAACACTATCGATACTCATTTCACACATTGAATCCAGAAGAGACTCTAATTGATACATCTACCCCATTCTGAGTAAGCATATACAAAGCTTCTCTTGATCTCTGAGTCACGGGTTCAAGCCCCACATTGGGGATATAACTTACTTATTTAAAAGAAATGAGTTTATAGCTCAATCTGAGCCCTGAATTTATATTTAGTTTATTTGTATTATTCCACTGACATTGGATAGAATAAACACTAGATTGTAAAAAGTAATGGCAGCACATGATGATGAAAATTCATGGTTGAAAAGCCATGAGAGTAAAAGCTAATTTTCTTGATAAATTCCCTCTTTACACAGACAGAGGTTTTAATGAGATTTGCTCAATTTTTGTTCAATTATTTCTGAATATGTAGTGTTTGCGACTGTTTCCTCCTTAGCCTTTGTGTTATCAGTTGCAGAGAGCTGAGTAAGGATGACTCAGATTCAAAATGCTGCTTTCATCTGAGAGGGAAAAGGGAAATGAGAACTATCTCTGCCAGCTAGAAAATTTGACAAGCACGCAGCAAAAACAATTACTACTTTCTTCCACTGCATTTTTCAAATGGAAAGAATGACACACCATTGAGTTAGAAATTGTAAATGAACCTATTTCTTTCCATATCTGCTACCGACTCATTTGTCAATGAAAAAAGAAAAAAAAAACACGTTTCCATTCCTTTAGAAGGAAGAGGACTTTTCCAGTCTGAATCTTCACCACCACCCATTATAGGGGCTGATGTCAACACAAAGGTCACTTCTCTACTGGGCAAGTCTCTTGCTCTCCCTCTTCTACTCTGTCTTCTCCCAGTTTCTTCTTCAATAAATTGCTTCTCTACTCTTTTTTTCCCCCTGCATCGCCTTTTCTATGTCCAAGCCTCAGAACCACCAGCAGGTTAATCTCACTGATGACTGAAAAAAATTTCATTCTCTGGAAGGACTGGCTCAAGGAGGTCCCTCAAACCTAGTTTGAAGAAAGCAGAGAGTACGGGGTGCCCAAGAGAGGCTCTCCTCTCCAAGTTTGGAACAAAATTTTCAATCAAACTGCTGCTATTGGAAATCCTTTTCTCCACAGCTTCCCACTGAGGGCCCTTTCTCATCATTCAGGTCTCAAGTCAAATGTCATGTTCTTAGACAGACTATCCTGAACACTAACGATTTTCTAAAATAAGAAGGATCAAGCTTGAAAGGGGAGCTAGGAACTTATTGTACAGTAGCAAGCACATATAAAACTAAAAGACAAGTGGGCAGGCACCAGGGTGCTACAGTCACTGCCCCAAGCTGCCAGGCATCCTAGATCACCTGGAGTGAGTCTTCTCACCCAGCTCCACCCACCAGCAAGATGATATGGACCATCCATGAACTGGAAGATCCCCAGGAGGGAGTAGGAATCAATATAACACAATATGTGAATAGAATGAAGGGAAAAATACATGATCCTCTCAACTAATGGAGAAACTGCATTTGACAAAATCCAACAACCTTCATGATACAATCACGGAACAAACCAGAAATAAAAAAGAAGTTCCTCAACTAGATAAAAGGCATCTATAAAATGTTGAGTCACTAAGCAGAACCCAGAACTTTCTTGAGCATGGAGGCATAGTCCTTACATGTAAATGACTCCATTGAGAAATCATGCTGTAATGTATGGCAGGAAAAAGCAGCAGATGGGGGTGAGGCAAGTATGCTTATAGATATTCCTTTTGTTTGAGCAGGAGAGATGTTTTTTACTTTACTTTTATTCTAATTCCAGTTTAATTATACGTATTCAAGTATTCAATGTTATATTAGTTTCAGGTATGCAACATAGTGGTTCAGCACTTCCATACATTACCCAGTATTCAGCAGGAAAGATTTTAGAGTTTTTGCATGCTAACAAGAATAATTTGGTCCAGCATGTGAAGCTGATGATGTCAGGGAAGAAAGGGAGAGGATTACAGAAACAAAAAGCCTTGAGGAGAGGAGGACAGATGGGTTCCAGAACATAGAGTTAGAAACTGGCCTTTGAAAGCTAGAGGGTCACTTCCTCAGCTCTCTCAGGAGATAAGAAAGAAAGTAGGGGAGCAAATATGAGTAATTTTGAATCTGTTAGGAAAATAGAGGAGATTTTGTATAATGGTTTATTACTTTCTAATTAGTGTTTGAACTAGACCATAAGTCTTGAATTTGGCAGTGAAAATAAAGATGGCATAAAAAGGAGGTGAAGGAGAATAGTTTCTGCAGCACTTGGCTTGGAAAGTGAGGAAATTCAGCTGGTAAGAGACAGAGCATTGAATTATCTGGCAGTGCTGACAGTGCAACCAATACTTTGTATCAGACACTTGCAATTAAACCAGTGAGTCCCCCTGTATATTTTATTTCTCACTGTGTTCACCTGTATAAGGGCAGACATGACAAGGTCACGTGGCTGAGTTCATCTAGAACTGGGTATCACAGGGCAGAGATAACCCTCAGAATGTGGGAGGAGTGAGTTGAATTGAGACTTTTTTCAAGGGAAGAATTACAGTGATAAACCAACACAATGAGCAATATCCTCCCCTCCAAAAAAAAAAAAAAAAAAAAAGAAGGGGCAAAAGTATAGGAACCTATAGAAAAAAGGGGTTTGGAGTCGATGGATTGTAGGTAAAGATGAACTTGACTAACTGATGCAGTGTGTAGTGTGAATACAAGCAAGTGAACCAAAAGGGTAAAATTTGGGGGTTGAAGAGAAATAGAAAGTTTGCAATGAAATTTGAGAGATGGGAATTTTTTATTAAAGAAAAACTAAGTGCACGGCTATGACAATGGGTAGTTAACATAAGATGGAAAAAAAACTGGCTGGAGTTGAGTCAGGAAAACCAGAAGGAGAAAGTGTAGAACAGGCATCATTGTGCATGCTGACAGAAATGGGTTGGAGGAGTAGACAGAGAGCCAGCATCCAACATCTGCAATGAATAAATGAATGAATGTCCACAGAGTCATAGGATGACAACAGTGAGAAAGTGAACTTGGGGATAGATCTGGATGGTGTGACCTCTGAATGTGTGAGCAAAGGTTTCTGAAACAGCAATGGCCTGGAAGTGATGATGGATGATGATGAAGAGGGAAGAAGGACTGGCATCCAGTCCCTGGTCCCAAGGCACATAGTGTATAAGAAAAAGAAGCTCTCTATTTGACATGTCTAGAAAGGAAGCAATGAATTTAGAGACCAGAGTTTATTGAGGTAAAGAGGTTAAGAGATTCAAGAGACAGAAATTAGCTGTTCTCATATCAGGATTCCCAGAGCCATAGCACAAGGACTTGAAAAGAAAACAGGACTGGAGGATAAGTTACATTACAAAAAGAAAGGGGTTCCTGGGGGACTCAGTGGGTCAAGCATCCGACTCTTGATTTTAGCTCAGGGCATGAACCCAGGGTCATGAAATCGAGCCCTGCATAGGGCTCCATGCTAAGCATGGAACCTTCTTAAGATCCTCTCTCTCTCTCCCTCTCCCTCTGCTTCTCTCCCCTACTCATGCACTCTTTATCTTTCTCCAAAAAAAAAAATAAGAAAGGAAGTCATCCTCTTATTTTCAAAGACCAGTTTTTCACCTGTGGCTAGCCTAGTTCAGATAAACCTCCTCTGTTCTGTGGCATCCTGCCCATGCCATGATCATACTGACTATTTCACTGACCTGTAACAGCTTAGGGTAAAAATGCAGGTTTAAAAAAATATGTTTACAATACTGGAGAACAAATATCTTCTCTTTTCACAGTTAATCCTTCTGTTTTTACGGCTATAATGACTGGTTCTATTTGGTTTTTGCCTCACTCTTTCTTGACAGCAGAAAGCTAAATTGTAGAAACGATCCCAAGAAGGAAGTTTATTTCAGCCACCTAAAGGATTCATGACTCAAGTATCATGGGAGCCAGTAAGTATTTGTCGGTCATACAGTCACAGAAGATGAATCACTTGTGTGAAAATCTAATCCTAGGGGGGAAAATATGTGTGAGAAACTGGAACAAATGTATCCTTGCTGTCGGTGCATTAAATGAGGCCACTACCATTTAATGGCCCTGCTAACATTTCACAGAGGAAAACAACCACAAATTACACACCTAAGTACTGTGCAGTCTCACATGTCATTGCTCACAGGGCAGATGGGGTGAGAGGAGAGATGGGTCAAGGCAAACTCTATCATCTATGATGAAACGCTGTTTAGAGTTCATGACGTAGTAAGAAATCTTTGGCAATCTTTCTGTATCCCAAATAAAGCTCACAGCCAGGGCCTTACAGTATATTTGAACTAGCATTTATAAAAGCATGTAAGCAACGTGGCCTCATCCTGAATTTAGTGCAGCAGATGTTAGAGGTGACAATACCATGGGACAGGGTGATTGAGTAGGGTCCATCCCCCTGGATCTTGTCTATAAATACCAAAATTCTTCTGTCACTGATGGCAATTTTCTTCACTCCCTACCTTCTCCCACAGAGGATATCTGAACATATACCAGAATATATAAAGTAATTTGGGGGGCACCTAGGTGGCTCAGTCAGTTAAGCATACAACTTCAGTTCAGATCATAACCTATGGCTTGTGGGTTTGAGCCCCGAGTTAGGGCTCTGTGCTCAGAGCCTAGAGCCAGCTTCAGATTCTGTGTCTCCCTCTCTCTCCCTACCCCTCCTTCACTCTCTCTCTAAAATAAACATTAAAATTTTTAAAAATAATTTTGCTCATGAATATTTGTGACAGTTAATACTTATTGAATATTTAGCTATGTGTCAATTACTATGCTAAGTGCTTTGTCGCATATAATACTTCCAATAACATTAACACATATAAGCTCTTTACTACCCCTGCTTTACCATTACAAAAAATAAATAAATAAATAAATAAATGGATGAATAAATAAAATCAGGTTATGGGAACATAAAAAATGAAATCTCTCAGTTATGGCACTGAGTCAGAAGGAAACATGTCAGTCCCTGGTGGTAAGTTAATGTTTTTGTGTACTTTCTCGTGTCACCTTTCACAAAGACTGTGGTCCATAATCAGCAATACCCCCAGAGTAAATTCATCAGCAGTTTCTGCGAAGCCATGTTTTATAAGATTCTTCAACAGAAGCCTATGAGTGAAATACAAAAATCCAACTGAAGGCAGTTCTGTGAGGTGAAGGAAGAAACTCGTTGGGACTCAAGGTCCCCTCAATGGAAGTCATCTGATGAATGAAATATAAAACACCAACTGGTGAATCCAATGATCCTATATCCAACCTCAGTTCATTGGACCTTTTACATTGGTCTTTTCACCACTCCCTTCCTCTTAAATCTTAAATCCTCTATAGCCATAGCTTCTGTATTTGGCTTTATAGCCCCTTAAATGTTTGCACTCTCAGGAGTCCTAGATTTGGTCCTTTTCATTTCTCATTTCACACACTCTCCTTGAGTATCTCTACCTAGGCCATTTTGTTCACTACCAACTGTAGGCTAATAACATCCAATTCTATCTATACCTGTACACCTCCAGGCACTTGCACTCTCTCTCTCTCTGTCCCCCACCACTACACACACACACACACACACACACACACACACACACACACACACACACGATACATTCAGATATATTACATATATATCTATGTCTTTTACTTACTCGTCCATTCCTTCCTTTCTTCTTTCCTTCCTTCCTTCTTTCCTTCCTTCCTTCCTTTCAATACATAATTGCTGACCACTAAGCACTATCTGCCAGTCATTGTTCTAGGTACAGGGAATACAGCAGAAAACAAGATGGGCAAGATGGGAACCCAGCACGTACAGACCTGCACTGTAAGAAATGTCCAACAATTTTTCTCAGGCAGAAGGCAAATGATTGATAGTGGCTGGAAACATGGATCTGCATAGAGAAAAGAAAAATGTCAGAGAAGGAATAAAGGAAGATAAAATAAAATATTTTCTTTTTCTTATTTTGATTGATCTAAAAGATAACTGTTTTATAATAATAATAGTAAAAATTTATTGGGTGATTATAGCATATTGATAAGTAAAAAATTACACGAATGTTACAAGGAATAAGAGGAAGGTACTGGGAATTCTCTTTTATAAGGCACCCTCTCTACACACGAAGCAAATAAGTGTTATTTGAAGGTAGACACAGAGTAATTAAAAATGTATACTGTAACTATAGGGAAACTACTAAAAAAATTAAAAGAAGTATAATTGATACGCTACTAGAGGAGATATAATGGAATCATAAAATGTTAAAAAGGATAAAAATTATTTTTAAAAATGTTCAACTAAAACCAGAGAAAGCAGAATAAGAGGCCTCTGGCAATGAACAGAAAAAGTTATAAACATGGTTGCTATCAATCCCAATATATCAATAGTCACTTTAAACGGGATGATTTAAATACATGAATTAAAAGACAAAGATTGTCAGAGAGGATAAAAAAATACTCAATTATATAAGTCTTTAAAAATAAAGACTCTGATAGGTTAAAAGTTAAACGATGGAGGAAGATATGCCCTGCTAATACTAATCACAAGAAAGCTGGGGCAGCTATATTAATTTCAGACAAGATAGACCACAGGACAAGGAAAACGATCAAGCATAATGAGGGGCACTACATAATTATAAAGGGGTCAATTCTCCAAGAAGACATAACACCAAACAGCAGAGTGTCAAAATAAATGAGGCAAAATCTGATAGAACTAAAAGGAAAAGAAGACAAATCCTCCATGATAATTGGGGACTTCAACACCACTTTGTCAGTAACTGATAAAGCAGGCATGTAGGAAGTCAGGAAGGGTATATTTGACCTAAATAGCACTATCAATCAACTTGATTGGATTGACACTTAATAGAATACTACCTCTAACAACTGCAGAATACACATCTGTCTCAAGCTCCCAGGGAGCATTCATCAAGATAAACCACATTCTTGGCCATAAATCACATTTTACTATATTGAAAAGAACAGTTATCATAGAAAGATTATTCTTGGATCACAGTGGGCTTAAACTGGAAATCAGGAACAGAAAGATAGCTGCAGCCTCCCAAATATTTGGAAATTAAACAATATGCTTATCCTTCTCAATAACACATGAATCAAGTAAGAGAGCTTAAAATATTAGAAAATATTTTAAAGGAAATGAAGATTATAATACAGTTTGTTCAAAATTTGTGGGATACAACAAAAATTTGTGCCTAGTAAGAAATTTATAGCATTAAGTGCATTTATTAGAAGAGATAAAAAATTATTGAAATCAATAGTCTAAGCTTCCATGTCAGAAAACTAGAAAGAGAATAACTTAAGCCAAAGGAAACTAGAAGTAAACACTAATAATTTGAGATAAAATTGAAAATAGGAAAACAACAGAAAAGTAATCAAAATCAAAAGTTGACACTTCAAAAAGATACATGAAACTGATGTATCTAGCCAGCCAAGAACAAATAATGAAGACACAATTCGCCAGTGTGAGAAATGAAAAAGGAGTCATTATTACTGATCCAATGACCATTAAAAGAATAATAAACAAATGCACAAATAATTTTATACCCACAAATGCAATGTTTGGTGAAATGGGCCAATTCTTTGAACAACAGAAACTACCAAAACTCACACAAACAGAAAAAGATAATTCTAGCATGGGAACTTGCATGGTTCAGGTGTTGATCTCAAAGTCATGAGTTCAAGCCCTCTGTTGGGCTCCATGCTGGATGTGAAGCCTACTTAAAAAAAAAAAAAGAAAAAGATAACCCTACTAGGCCTATATCTATTAAATAAACTTAAGTAATAACTTATTACCTTCCCAAAAATCCAGATGGTTTCACTGATGAATTCCATCAAATATTAAAGGAAGGAATAAAATCACATCTCCACAATTCTTCCAGAAAATAGAAGCTGAGAAAATATTTCCAAATTTACTCTAGAAAACTAACATCACTCTAATGCCAAAACAGGGTAAAGATACAATAATATCTATCATGAACATTAATACAAAAATCCTCAGGAAAATATTAGAAAATCAAATTATCTTTTCAATTTAATCTGAGTACAAAAGCCTGGTCAATGTTCTAAAATTAATCAATGTAATTTATGCATTAGCAGGCAAAGGAAGAAAGACCATATGATCATATCAATTGATGGAAAAAAATGTGATGAAATTCAATACCGAGATTGATATTGGGTCTGAGATATGATACAGGATATGAAGTTATTTAAAAAAGTGAGTTGCTTTGTTACATATAGAAATGAACAATTAAGTTTGGGTTTTTTTTAATGCTCTATTTATTTTTTTGAGAGAGAGAGCATGAACAGGGGAGGGGCAGAGAGAGAGGGGAGAGAGGATCTGAAGCAGGCTCTGTGCTTACAGGCTCACAGCAGTGAGTTTTGTGCAGGGCTTGAACTCACAGATCATGAGATCATGACCTGAGCCAAAGTCAGATGCTTAACAGACTGAACCAACCAGTCACCTCAAATTAAGTCTTAAATTTGAAAAACAAGATAATGTGGAATAACAGACAATGAAATTCTTAGGTATAAATCTAACAAAACATATACAGGACATTTATGCAAAACAAAAAAAATACAAAACCCTGATTTTAAAAAATCAAAGATGATCTAAATAAATGGAATTCTAAGTTCATGAGTTGGAACACTCAATATTGCTCATGTGTCAATTTTTCCTAACTTAGTCTACAGATTCAATGCAATCCCAATTAAAATCCCACATTGTGATTTTGTAGATTTTAACAAACTAATTCTAAAGTTTATAAGGAACAGCAGGAGAGCTAGATTAGACAAAAAATACTAATGAAGAATGAGGAATTTTTAAGACTCACCCTATCTAATTTCAAGACTTACTATACAGCTACAGTAATCAAGGAAGTGTGATGTTGATTAAAGAATAGACAAATAGAACAATGGAGCCAAATAGAGCCCAGAAATCTTCCCACATAAATGCAGTCAACTAATCTTTGACTAAAGAGCAAAGTCAGTCTGGTGGAGATAAAAACTGTTTTTCAGGAAATGGTAGAGGACATTCAAAATGCAAAGAAAACGACCTTAGATACATACAGACCTTACACCTTAAGTAAAAACTAACAAAATAGATCATAGGCCTAAATATAACATGCAAATGATAAAACTTTTAAAGAAAACATGAGAGAAAATTTCTACGACCTTGGGCTTGTAATGTTCTTTAAATAGAATACCAAAAGCACAATCCATGATAGAAAAAATTGACAACTTGAACTTTATTAAAATTAAAAACATTTGCTCTGCAGGAGACACTCTTAAAGAGAATTAAGACCACCTATGGACTGAGAAGAAATATCTGCAAAACACATATCTAATAAAGGACTTGTGCCCAAAATATACCAACAAAATCTGTTAACACTGAACAATAAGAAAACAACCAATCAGATACCTCAGCAAAGAGGATACACAGATGGCAAATAAGCATACAAAAAGGAGATCAGTAACACTTAGCATTGGGGAATTGGAAATTAAAATAAGATACCATTACACACCAATTAGAAGAGCCTAAATGTGCATCAATTGATGAATGGATCAAGAAGATGTGGTTTATATATACAACGGAATACTACATGGCAATGAGAAAGAATGAAATCTGGCCATAGCAACGAGGATGAACCTCAAGGGTGTCATGCTAAGCTAAGTAAGTCAGGCAGAGAAGGACAGACACCATATGTTTGCACTCATAGGTTGAACAGGAGAAACTTAACAGAGGACCATGGGGGAGGGGAAGGGGAAAAAGGAGTTAGGGAGAAGGAGGGAGGCAAATCATGAGAGACTCTTGAATACTGAAAATGAACTGAGGGCTGAAGGAGGAGGGGGAAGGAGAAAGGGATGATGATTATGGAGGAGGGCACTTGTAGGGAAGAGCACTGGGTGTTATATGGAAACCAACTTGACAATAAACTATAAATTTAAAAGAATAAAAATAAAATAAAATAAAATAGAAACAGAAAAAAAAAAAGAATGGCTAAAATCCCAAAAACCTGACAATACTAACTGCTAGAGGTGAAGCAAAGCAACAAAAACTTTCATTCGGTGCTGAGGAAAATGCATTTTGGAAGAGAGTTGGGCAGTTTCTTTAAAGCTAAACATGGGCTTACCATATAATGCAGCTATGTTCTCCAGCTCCTTCTTCCCAGCCTCAGGACCGTTCCTGCCCCTGGTTTTCCCAGTATTTACACCCTCACTGGCACCCAGAAACTTCTAGACACATCCTCTGTCCTAGGCTGAGTGAGTGAGAACCCACATTGTATTCTCTTCCGCTTCCAGGTCACAATGGATACCGGATCAAACATGAGACTTCTCTAAGAAGGATAACCAGAGAAACGGATCAACAATACCAGTATTTTTATATTTCTTCTAACCTATCTGATTTTGCCCCCTCCTCCCCTAGAAATTCTGGTTCCTGGTATCACTACCCCTTGCCTGTCCTATGTGACTTCCAGGCTATTACTTCCAAGGTAGGAAAGTCTTTCCCTTCCTGTGTAGCAAAAACTTCCTTTGTATCATATCCTCATCTTATCTGCTCAATAGATTTCTCTATGGTTGATCTTTCAGGCTTTGAGTTGCTACATGAAAACTAAGAATTCTGAGAAAATGGGTTTTTCTCTCATTAAATCCAGACTCTCAAGATCATTTCCCCACTGCAGACTTATACCAATCTGCTTATAAACTCAATGCTGAGCAATTATTTCCACGTCCAAGACAGTTTGTGCTGTTCCTTCCTGAGGCCATAAATTTCAACTTAATGGTGAAGGGCTGCAAGTGACGGAGAAAAACAATTCTGCACCCCTGAAGGATCTCCAATCCCTATTAGGACAATTTGTTGACAGCCTCAGACCTAGTAAAACTGCTACATCTATGAGAATGAATGAACTACTTTTCCTTCAATCCAAAGCTTCTTACATATAATTCTTTTCAACTCTTTTTCTAAGTGTTTGGCAACAAGCAATTTAAGGTTATATTTTGAATAAATTGTTTGCCATGTCTTCAGTATAATAAAATTAATCAAAATAACATTGCCTAAATGATTTTCACTGCTTTTCTCAAATATTCATTGCAAAGAAAAATTCTGTAACTTTCATATTCTTAGGAATAGATAAATCTTAAAAATATATAAATGCCTGATTCCATGGCATGAAATAATTATATTTGGAGACCTAGAAGTTTTAAAAAAATTGAAAGTGAAAAAGGAAGGAAGGAAAATAAGGTCAGGCTTTTGAGTGGGAAGAGGGACAATGGAACAGTTCTATTTAAACATATTGTTACAAACCAACTGGTTAACCTTCGTATTTTCCATAGGAGACCAATTTTTCAAACTCGAAAAGATGGCACAAATCATCAGCATAAAAGGATACGGTGAAAGAAATATAAAGCAGTAAGATATTGATTAAGGATATTCACTGTCACTAACAGAGGATGAATACTGTTTGTAACAAAGAGGTAGATAAGAACAACCTTTCTAGCAGCAGTACGAAAACATGTACATAAAAGCATTCTCATCGCCGCACTTTTTCTAGAAGGGAAGATTGCAAAGAGCCTAAATGTGTAATAAGAGAGGGTGGGTGATATAAATATACCCACAAACATGGAATATTATGAATTATGTAATTTTTTCAATATTTTAATAATGTATATTGAGTAAAATATTTATGTTATCCTATTTACTTAACTCTCAGCATACATATTGCTTTTTGTAATTTAACATGGATGAAATCCAGAAACAGTTTATAGCCACCACCTGTCAGAGCCAGCCCTGTACACATACGTATATAATGTAATGATGTAGTTGTTATCACGCACGCATGCCTATCAGAAGGCACAGAACAAACATCAGAGACTTGGAGAAAGGTTGCATCAACAATATTCTTAACTGTACAGAAAATGATATTGTACAGGAAAAATCAAAACCTCTATTTAGAAGCTGGGACTAAGCATTTGAAGAAATGTGGAAGAACATTTTACCAAATTTATTTCACTTATGTTCATTATCAATTGAAGACCTATGTATACACAAGAATAAATTTTCATAAAACTATGATAAAATCATACCTGTGTTTAACTAGCTCTTTCAATAAAAGTATAAAAGAAAACATTTAAGGGATTTAAAAAGCACTGTAATCTAGTTCAAAGGCATTGCTTTTCTTTCTTAGCAGGACATGAAATGAAGGTTGCTATGGTTCGGGCTTGAATAAAAGCTTAAAATTATTAAATTAACTGTGACATGGTCATGCATGTGATGCTTTCTTTTTCTTTCTTTCTTTTTTATTTTTTTAACAAATAATGGATTCCAATTTATTATGTTAATGTGACACATAAGAAAACCAGATGTGATTTAGGAACTTTCAGGTTGAAAACATATCACCTCAATTCCTTTGTCTTTATAACAATGAAGTCATCTTTGACTAGGGATTTTATCATTAAAAGAAAAAGAAATAAGATTTAATTGAATAGTAGCAGGCTTTAAATAAATCTTTTAAATATCTTCAGATTTATACCTGCAATGAAAATCAGGTATTGTTACTCAATATTCTAACTGTGCTCAAAAGCTTATATTTGTTTGCCAGTCTGCTCGTACACAATGACACCTTTGCTGAAATAACTGGTAATTTTTCATTAGGATTTATAATGCATAATGTAGAGCTCTCAGCAAGAAGATAATCTTTTTTTTTCTTTTTTTTGCCAACAGCGTGTGCCAATTGAGCCAAATGGTTCTGAGTGGGCTCTATTTTTCTCTAAAAAAACAACAACAACAACAAAAAAATCTCCTCTGGAAGCTAGAAAAAATATTTTTTCTAGGAAGGCCAGAAACACTTGGAGTATAAGAATAAAAAAGTTTCACATTTTGCTTCTGTGTTTTCACAAAACTTCTCAAACATGGGCAGTTCATGCCAGTGCAGGAAGAAGAAAATCCTAAGACTGGGGATCCTTTTCTTTTAGAAAGCCAAAAAACCAAGTGTGTTCTCAATCTATTAAATTACTATCAAATTTTCACCATTACAGAGTAATCTGTGTGCTTGCATTAGTTGTTTTCAGCCGTGTACCCAAGTGTGGAAGGCTTAGCAGCTTAAAACAGCAAGCATTTACTATCTCGAAGTTTTACTAATAAGGAATCTAAGACCAGCTTAGCTGGATGGTTCTGGCTCAGAGTATCAGGAGGTCACAGTCAAGATGTAAGCCCAAGTTGTAATCATTGCAACACTGGACTGCAGCTAAAGGGCCCACTTGCAAATGGTTCATTCACAAGGCTGTTGGCAAGAGTCTTCTGTTTCTTGCTAACTGTGGACTAGAGGCTTCAGTGTCTCATCACATGGTCTTCCATAATGCTACATGGGTGACCTGGCAGCCAGCTTCTCCCAAAGCAAGTGATGTGAAAAAGATCAAGAAGAAAGTCCTTATGACCGACCCTTCATGACCTAGCCTCAGAAGCCATGCACTATAACTTCTGCTTTATTCTATTTCTTAGAAGCAAGTCACTAATTCCAGTGATAGGAGCAAAGGAGTTAGGCCCTTCTTGTGCAAGGAGTAGAGTCAATTTATGAGCATAATGTAAAACATCACAGGCTTTGCAGTTTTCCCAAGGGCCACTAAGATCATGAAATCTTTGAGTATGACAGTGTGTAAGCAAGACATGAAAACCAAGAGTAAATTGCTATTACTTTATCCTCCCACTTGCTGTTGAGAAACTAAATAGCTTAATTCTTCTGAAATGATCTTAAATGTTTTACAAGAAATATCTGAAAGAAATTCTAGAGCAGATAGAATTATTTGATGTAGACATTGCTATGGCTTGCTTCTTCTCTTCTGTGGCTCTGCATTTTTATTTGAATTCATTATCAATTGAAGACCTGAAGAGAATCAACATTAAATGAAATCTAAGAAACCAAGGGTGCCTGGGTGGTTCAGTCAGTTGAACGTCTGACTCTTGATTTCAGCTCAGGTCATGATCTCATAGTTCATGAAATCAAGCCTTGCATTGGGCTCTGCTGTGTCAGCACAGAGACTGCTTGGGATTCCCTCTCTCACTCTCTCTCTGCCCCTCTCCCATGCTTTCATGCATCTCTCTCTCAACAATAAGTAAGTAAACATTAAAAAAAAAAAAAAGAAACCTAAGAAACTGGAAGGGCATCCCAGAGGTCTTGCAGCTTCTGTACCCACCATAGGCTACTTCTTTAGAGTCTTATGTCTAATTTCTACATAATTCTTTTCCCTGTTTTGCTAAAAATATCACTGCCCATTATTTGCCACCATCAGTCGCACAATTATCTATGTCAGCCAACTTTAGCTCATACTGCTGTATTCTGACTTAAACAAGCACACCATGACTTAATCAATTTCTAATGCTAGCATTGAATTAGCCATCCTAATGGAGGTGAATATTATGCAGATAACTATTTCAACATAGAAATGGGTTTCTAATTTACTTTGATATACAGAGGGGTACTTTTTACAGAAGACTTACCTTCCCAGGTGTGATTTTGGATTTTAAACTGAATGCCCCCAAACACACAGTTCTATATAAAGAAAGGCATTAAGAAGAACCTTGGGAAAAGATGTGAAATGCTGACTTAATGTTTGCCATAGATATTTTATATATGAGTAATGGGGGTAGCTATGTAAATTATACACTACTATTAATGTTTTTATCAATTAGTGACAGAAGTAAGTTTTTTATTTGAAAACATCAGCTTTGTAACTGGCCTTTTGTTTATCTATTTGTGTAGGCTGCGCAAAATATGTATCAGTACAGACATAGATAAGGGCCCTAAAAAAATTACCAAAATAATTTTTGGAATCATGAATTTAATATTGGATATGAGTTTGCTTCTAAACAAAGTAGGTTCCCAGGCACAGTGAAATTCATTTTACTTCAACAGAAAAGGGAGGGGGTATGGCTGATAACACATAAAATGTAACACGGACTGGGTATGTCACTTCTGGGTACTAGCCAGTGCTATTCGTGAAGGTTCCATATACAAGGATTAAGAGAAACCCTGAAGTAATAGCACATGTAAGAGCTGTCAGTCACACTTGGTTATCAGAAGGTACTGAATTGCCCAAGGCTTTAGTGTCAAGTGGACCAAAAACTTCTTAAATGAAATTGAAAGTTCCTATACAGTGGTATGCTTCAATACCTGCCTAGGCAGAAATAAGAATCCTATAGGGGTTCTCAAATAGTACCTACTAACTTACTACAAGGCTCCTAATCATTATAATCATATGCAAGTAAAATGAATACAGAATCCCTCTTCAGAAAATGACCATTTCACTCAGTGATCAGTGAATAGTCAGTAGAGTAATTGTTTAAAAGGAAGTGAGTCCCATTGAAGCTGCTCATTGCTATTTAAAAGCAAACTTCCCCTAATAGAACACTATGTGACCTATACTAGAAATAAAATATTTTTAAAACTTAATAAAAAATAAAATGTGAGATTTATCCCACAAATAAATAAATAAATAAAAATAAAAGCAAACCTCCCATGTATTCAGTCACTTGATAGGGTTAAGTAGTCAATTCAATAGGGTCGAACAGTCAACTTAATAGGTTTGCCACTGACTACTACTCCAAGGCATTGCCTCCCTTGAAGCCTATCCCCAAGACACTCATGTCTGAAAACTGCTGTCATCAGCGATCATCCAAAGGTAAGTACCTATAAGCACCTGCAAGTAACTCAAGTGAGAAATTTTGTAAATAATACAGAAGGGTGGGAATTGTGGCACAATGGTGATCTTAAATCCTACCAAAAGAAGCTATGGATATACAACTTTGGCCCCAACCAATTCTTGGCAAATGAAAACATGTACCCAAGGTTGCCAGGTCTTCTAATTTTTTATTTTCATAAGAATCTGGAATCTGAATTATGTAAAATTATCCAATTTTTAAATGTTGGCAATGATGTTTTCAAACCTCTGCAAGATGAAACATCTCTGCATGGGCCCCTAGGCTGCCATTTTGCGATCAGTTTCAGGCTGTTTCCTCTTCTTCGCACATGTTACTACAATTTCATCAACCAGGACAATGGGTGATAATAAAAAAATAAGAGGTTTCAGGTGGCTTTGGCACCCCAAATTTTTTCCTAGCTCATTAAATTATACTAATTGAGAACAGGTGGATCTTCAGAAGGAAACATGCAAAGTCACCTGAAGTATTTTCTGTCTGGAATAAATTCTCCTTGCCTGTAGATCCTTACTACTATCAACCACTGTTCAGTTTTGTGGAAATTTCCTATTTCTTGAATGCTTCCTCAGAAATGGGTAGGAATATTTCTCTAAATTTGCTGATTTTTTATTGTGCTATCATTAGAATATCTAGATGACTCTAAATCAAGGCAAATAACTGAGTTGCAATTTAAGGACATTTTCAGCAATCATCGGGAGAAAAAATGTTAATAGGTCCCCAAATCCATTTATTCAACAAATATTTATTGAGTGCTACTGTATATCAAGCCTATATACTATAGAGCTATATACTGAGAAGACAACAGTGAAGCAAGACAAAGATGTTGCATTTGCTCATGAAGCTAACAGAAAGTAGAGGAGTCTGATGATTGAAAAGCAAGTAAGATGGGCACACTGGTGTGGTGATACAGTGCAAGCAGTGCAAACAATGATAGAGCTGCTCAGATACAATGAGGGGCATGCTACCGGCAGTGGGGAGTATGTTCAGGAGACAGCTGTCCCTGCTCTAGGAGACAGCAACTTCAGGATCTGCCTCAGCTGCCAAGGACTGCCTCACCTATGGTCACCTCTGTCCTGCGGCAGCCTGTAACCAGTGAGGGAACACGATGGAAGGAAGAAACTTGGGCCATTTCAGCCCAAAGCCTAATTGGCAATACTCATTCCAGAGCCTCCTGCCAGACTGGTCGAGGCTCCGTCAAGCCTATGTTGTCCTTCCTCAATCCTGCTCCCTGTTCCTTCCCTGTCACTGGAGTCAATCCCAAATAAACAACTCACCCCCAATCTCCATTTCAACACCTGCTTCTAGAAATCTAATCTGCAAGCCAGTGAAGAATAGAAGCAACACAGTAAGAGGAAAGCAATCCGGAAAACTTACCAGAAGAGGAGCATGGAAGCTAAAATCTAAACAGGGATAGAGTTCACCCCATCATTTTGCAAATTCAAGGAGAACAGAACCAAGAAGGCCAAGATCTAAAGCTCTAGTAAAAGAAAGGTGTGTAAATAAAGGAACATGTTTTGCACAGGGTAAGAAGCAGGACATGAGACACGGTCAGGAATCCATCTCACAAGCCAGCTGAAGGTCCGAGTTTATGATGAGAACAATGAAACACCACAGGACAACCTAAGCAGGAGCGTGACCCTGCTGTCTGCAGCAGAAGGTCATATATGGAGGATGAGGCTTGATGCTGACATGATGTCAGACAGATGAATGAGAGACTATGGTGAAAACAACTAGGGAGTCAGGTCAGATGGACAGAAATGAATGAGTGCAGGGAACACTGAGGTAGTAGAATGAATCAATTTGTTATGCATGAGATGGTAAGGGAGAGGGAAAAACCAAGTATGCTCACTTGTTTTCTAGTTGAGGAAACTAGATGAATACTGGTTTCTACTGAGATAGGAAACATAAGAAAAGAAGGTTTGTCTAACAATCAGGGTTGTCCAAAGAAACAGAACCAACAGAATATGCAAATAGATATACAGACATATAGATATATGAGGAGATTTATTGTAGGAATCAGATCATGTGTCTGGAGACTGCGAAGTCCCACACTGTGCTATATACAAACTAGAGACCCAAAAAAGCTGGTGGTACAATTCAGTGAGTCCAAAGGGCTAAGAACCAGGGGTCACTAGTGTAAGTTCTGGAGGGTGAAGACTGAGGACCAGGAGTTCTGATGTCTGATGGAAGATGGACATCCCAGCTCAAGGACAGAAAATGTAGTCTTCCCTCGGATCTCCAATAAACTTGATGGTACCCATCCACATTGGTAAGAGTTGGACTTCTTTACTCCGTCCACTACATTAAGTGCTAATCTCTCCCAGAAACACCCTCACAAACATACCCAGAAATAACATTTTATCATTTACCATTAAGATCTGGGCGTTCTTTAGGTCAGTCAGCCCGACACATAAATATAACCATCACAGTTTGGTAAGGATGATTTCAGCTTTAGACATAACACGATTGATACAGAAATCTACTGTTCAGGAGCCTATCACCAGCGTGATGTTAGCATATCAGTATCCAACTGTATCATTAGTCCATCATCAACATATAGATGCTCCTTAAATCTGTGGGATTGGAGAATATCCTGGGGCGGCACTCCAGTGAGAAAAGAGGAGGGGCTTGGGCAACACGATGAGTAACACCAACACTGAAGAGATGAGCAGAGGAAACGCAGCTTGCTTGTAGTGAGAGGCCACACGAGAAAAGGAATGACATTACCTACACAACTCAGCAGCACATTACTGGCCAGGATACAAGGAGGTGGGAGAGAATGAGGTAGGCCAAGCAGCTACTGTAGAAACTTCTCAAACGTCTCAGGAAATACAGTGTAAAAGGAAAGGGAACCAGAGAGAGCTCTCGATGCTGCTTGTGGTGATAGTGATGCTTTGTAGATGCCAGGAAGCTCTTACGATGCTTTGTTGCTACGGTTGATTTCGTTTCAGTTTAAGTTCCTAGGAAAGGACTGGTAATAGAGGAGACAAGATTGAAAATATAAGAGAGGGAGCAATCAAATTATCCTGAGTAGGCAGCAGAATCTGGGGTCCAGAGGAGAGGTAGAGGGATTACCATTAGAGTGGGGAATAGATGGCTTTGTTGTAGACCCAGGTCTTAATGTGCAAAGGTGACTGAGGGACAGTGTGCAAGGTCAATGCTACTGACTGTTACAGTTCCCCTAAAATCAGGAAGCACAACGCATGCAGGGCAGATAACAGGAGTGTGGGTGGCACTTAGGCCAAGGCCTTTAATAGGGTTACTGTAAGGAGAAGCAAGGTAGGCAGACTAAGTACTGGTTAGGACTGGCTACTCTGAATAATACCAGTGGGCTTTGGGCTATAATGGTGCTGTCTAGTTTGCTTCGTCCCTTGCCCCAGGATGACTGAGGGAGAGGAACACTGTCTCAAGTATTCAGGACAAGTAGCAGAAGTATGGCTCTGGGCTGGTTACTTTGAATAAGACATCTCCTGGCTGAGTCCTTTGCTACCTCCAAAAATTGGCTCACTCCCAGAGAGGCAGGCTCTCTCCAGCCAGAAAGGTTCTTTTAGGCTGTCAAAACAGAGGTCAAGTTCCAATGTCTAGAAGGACATTTGAGTAGCTCCCCTTTTGGAACTCTCTAGTTTCTGTAAAACAGAAAAGCAAGTCAACTGCTGAGAAAACCTGACTAGGAGGCAAGGAGATGTGATAATAGAGAAAATGGTTTTCAAAAGGAGCTTTCGACATTCGGGAAAAGAGCTGATGGTAAGAGAAGCACTGTAGCGTTACTATGCAATAGGTAGATTTCCTGTTTCCACCGATTATTTACTTCCTTCCAGTAGCATGCATGGCAGGGCGTTTTCAGGCAGCACCGCAGGTATTTTTGGCTTGTTTGTATGGGCATCTGTCCCCCATCCCTCACCCCACGGTTATTTTAGCAAATGGACATGGAACAACACACCAGGACAAATCTGCCTCGTGTTATCTGAAAGGAAAGTGAAATTCAAAAAACTGGTTTACAATGTTGCTAAAGAACAGCATTCACAGACTCATAGATGCAGAATTTCAAGAGACCGATCAGGTTGCCCAGTCCCATTGTCCTATCGCCATCCCGGAAAGACAGTCTACGCCTCTTAAGGTGTATCCAAGGGTTGAATTTCTGAAGCACAAAATATCTTCCTAAGGGAGATTCCAAATAGAAGCCATCCCCTGGCAGGAAACCTCAGGTGGAGTCCTTCGTGAGGTTGCAAGCTCTCCATAGTAAATCAGCACACAGTCTAGGAGATCGTACAATTCAAAACTTCTCAACCATGCTTTTAGCTGAGATGATGCTATGTACAAGTAGAGCCATACAGAAATTAATCTTGGACTGCAAATAGCTATAGCCTTTGCACAATCATCATGGAAAAATCAGAACTTATAACTGAGTGAGTTAGAAGAGTGTCATTTATACTCTAAAATGATGGCTTGTCCTTTGACAGATTTCCCATGAGAGTATATTCTTATAGTAAAAATATTGATCTAATAGAATGACCTAATAGAGCTAATAAAATGTCCTTGATCTAGTAGATCTATTAGATATTTGATCTAACAAGATATCTTAAGGGAATTTTATCCTCAATCAATACCTCTCTTTCACCTTCTACCTCTCATGCTTTTCCTCCTATCTGGCTCTGTTCCCATCTCTAAAAAAAAATACAATACAATACAATAAAAACAAACAAAAGAGTTCAGTTATTATCCATATTGAAATAAAACAAACAAAAAAATGACACATATAGATGGACAGAGAGGTAAGTCATAAGACAGATTTCTTTTTTTTCTTCTAACATTTATTTCTTTTGAGAGAGTGCCCATGTAGGAGCAGAGGAGGAACATAGAGAAAATCCCAAGCAGGCTCCACACAGTGTGGAGCCTCACTAGGGGCTCCATCTCATGACCGTGAGACCATGACCTGAGCTGAAATCAAGAGTCAGATGCTCCACTGACTGAGCCACCCAGGTACCCTGATAGATATATTTTTATATTGGCTTTCATTTAAGTACAAATAACTTTAAAATATTTTTAAATTTCTTTTAGAGAGAAAGAGAAAGGGGGTACATGAGCAGGGGAGGGGTAGAGAGAGAATGAGAATGAGAGAGTGAGAAAGAGAGAAAGAGGGAGAGAGAGAGAGAGAGAGAGAGAGAGAGAGAGAGAGAGAGAGAGAGAGAGAGAATCCCAAGCAGGTTTCACACTCAGCACAGAGCCACAGGTGGGGCTCAATCCCATGACCCTGAGATCATGACCTGAGCTGAAATCAAGTCAGTCACTTAACCAACTAATCCACCCAGGCACCCCTTTTTGAATTTATTTTTTTTAAATAGTTTATTGTCAAATTGTTTTCCATACAACACCCAGTGGTCATCCCCATAAGTGCCCTCCTCCATCAACACCACCTCTTTTCCCCCCTTCCCCTTCAATCCTCAGTTCATTTTCAGCATTCAATAGTCTCTCAAGTTTTGCATCCCTCTCTCTCCTCAACTCTCTTTCCCTCTTCGCCTCCCCCTGGTACTCCATTAGGTTTCTCCTGTTTTCCTGTTAGACCTATGAGTGCAAACATATGGTATCTGTCCTTCTCTGCCTGACTTATTTCGCTTAGCATGACACCCTCAAGGTCCAGCCACTTTCCTACAAATGGTCATATGTCATTCTTTCTCATTGCCATGTAATACTCCATTGTGTATATATACCACATCTTCTTGATCCACTCATCAGGTGATGGACATTTAGGCTTCTTCCATGTTTTGGCTATTGTTCACATTGCTGCTATAAACACTGGGGTACATGTTCTCCTATGCATCAGCATTTCTGTATCTCTAGGGTAAATCCCTAGCAGTGCTATTGCTGGGTCATAAGGGAGTTCAATGGATAGTTTTTTGAGGAACCTCCACACTGTTTTCCAGAACGGCTGCACCAGTTTACATTCCCACCAACAGTGTAGGAGGGTGCCCATCTCTCCACACCCTCACCAGCATCTATAGTCTCTTGATTTGTTCATTTTAGCCACTCTGACTGGTGTGAGGTGGTACCTCAGCATGGTTTTGATTGGTGTTTCCCTGATGATGAGTGATGTTGAGCATCGTTTTATGTGCCTGTAGGCCATCTGGATGTCCTCTTTGGAGAAGTGCCTGTTCATGTCTTCTGCCCATTTCTTCACTGGGTTATTTGTTTTGTGGGTGTGAAGTTTGGT